>NC_044315.2:91224881-91412381 GCF_007474595.2 Lynx canadensis
TATTGGATCTGAAACCAAAAGCAAAGGCAACAAAAGCAAAAACAAGCAAGGGGGACCCGCACTAAGAAGCTTCTGCACGGCGAACGAAACCGCCACATATCTGATAAGGGGCTAATACCCCAAATACTTGAAGAACTCCTACAGCTCAACAGAAAAACGATCCGATTAAGAAATGGACAGAGCAACTGAGCAGACGGGTCTCCAAGGAAGACCTCCAGATGGCCCACAACACAGGACAAGATGCTCGACATCGCTCATCATCCAGGAAACACGAATCAAAACCACGCTGAGATACCACCTCGCACCTGTCAGAATGGCTGGCACCAACCACATAGGAAATGACAGATGCCGGCAAGGACGCGGAGAAACAGGAACCCTCGTCCGCCATTGGCGGGAATGCAGAATGGTGCAGCCACAGTGGAAAACGGTACGGAGGTTCCTCAAAAAATTTAAGATGGAACTACCCTATGATCCAGAAACTCCACTTCTGGGCATTCATCCAAAGGAAACGAGATAATCGCTACCTCGGAAAGGCATCTGCACCCCCATATTTGCTGCATTATTTGCAACACCCAAGGCATAGAAACAATCCAGGTGTCCATCGATGGATGGACAAATATAGAAAATGGAATATTCTTCGGCCACAAAAGACGGAAATGTTGCCTCTGTGACAGCGTGGATGGACCTTGAGGGCATTATTCTAAGTGAAATGAGCCAGCCAGAAAAAGACAAATACTGTATGATCTCATATACACGTGAAACGTAAAACAACAAAAAACAAAACAAAACCCAAACCCATAGATCCAGAGGACAGACTGGTAATTGCGGAAGGCAGAGGGTGGGAATGGGTGAAAGACGGGGCCGAGGCTGGTCAAAAGGTACAAACTTAAAAAGAAAAAGTAATACTACTACTTTCTCTTAACGAGGGGAATAGTATGAACGAAGTCACAAACGCCAAGTCTGGACACACACCCCGTCCCCAGCCTCCCGCTACCTTCCAGCAGAGACCGCGGAATTCCACCTGTGCCCCAGGTGACCCCGAGCAGCACACAGAGGGGCCGAGAGCAGTTGCCGACAGAGGACGGAGGCGACAGACTACCCTGGAAAGTCTTCTCTTAAGGAGGTGAGGTTTGAGAAGGGGCTGGGATGCAAGATGGAACCTTCCGGGCCCCGAGGGGGCAGTGAGCATGGCACGGGGTGGGATGGCAAGGAGGCCGCTGAGCGACAGGGGTGATAGGCAGCCGGAGGGATGGCCAGAGGCCAGACACGCGAGACCCTGTAGACGTGGTCAACAGCCTAGCTGTATCCTTGATGCAGTGGGGACCGTGGGGGGCTTTCAGCAGCACAGGGTACGACCGGACTGTGCTTTTCAAAGACCTCTGCCGGTCAGAGGGGGCAAGAGTAGCCCCGAGGGAGCCAGCGAGGGCAGGTGAGCTTGGACGTGGGCCGGCAGGTGCCAGTGAGATCAGGGATGAGGGCATGTGTTTTCGAACAGAGCTGGGCAGACTCACTGCCCGTAGGCTCAGGAGGCCAAGGACAGAGGGCCAGAGAGCCCCCCCCACACACACACACACACACACCCGCTTTCGCTCGCTTTCTGGGCAAAGGGCAGGCCAACCTCTTACTGAGGAACAAAAGCGCGGAAGAAAGTTGTTTAAAGCAAATCAGTAACAGCATGGGAAGGAATAAGGAGGCTGAAGTCTAAGGGGGCCAAGCCCGCAGAGACGGGAGCTGCGTCTGAGAGCTCTTAACTGGAAGCTTGTGGCCAAGCCACGTGGACCTGGGGCTCAATGGCCTCGTGCAAGGCAGAGACCCCGGCCCAGGCCTCCCACCGAGGGGCCCGTGCGTGGGGGTCCTCTGCGCAGAGCAGGAGCTGGCGTGGCGGCGCAGCCGTCACTGGAGATGGGGACCACAGCCAGCTGTGCGGCACAGACCCACGTCTGGTGACTCGAAGGAGCCTCATCCCTAAAACCAAGGTCAACGCGGGTCTGGATCTGTGCGGCCAGGACCCAGAAGGACCAAATGCAAACCCGCCCCCTGGCTATGCCCTCCTCCTGGACCCCATCACAATTGCGTATCAGCCACAAGCAGGCCTTGGAACAAGTGTGAAAAGGGACAGACCCTGACGAGTGAGACACGGGAGAGGAAAGAGCAGAAGCAGACCCGCAGACCTCAGACCCCAGAAGAACCGGACCCTCATCACAGGACAGCCATGTTTCTATCAAGCTTGAAGAAATAAGAGCCAGATTGAAATGTCCACCATAAACAGGAACCTATCAAAAATAAATCGCTGTGGTAAAAACAACCGGACGGCTAGCAATTCAAAGCGTAAACCTTTACGTTTAAATAATCAAAAGGAAATTATTTCTCGAATTGTGATGTTCAGAGTGTGTTCAGTTCTGCCGAAGGCACGCTCTTGGAGAATACTCAGATGTGGGGGCGGGGGGTGGGCAGCCGGGCCAGGCAAGGGGGCGGGAAGCTGGAGAAGGTCAGAGGTCGGCGAGAGCAGGGGTGTGCCGTGGCCCCATCCGTCCGTGTCCGTCCATCCCTCCCGAAGGCGGGAGGTGAAAGAGGAGGGACACCCGCGGAGACGGTACCCGAGAACATCAGAGCAGACGGAACGGCCAGAAACCGCCCCCCGCGGAAAAGCCCAGCGAGCCCCAAGCAGGAATGATGAAAAGCGGCCCACACCTAGCCGCGTCTCAGTGAGACCACAGGGGGAGTCCCTGGGCGGCGGCCAAAGAGGGAGATGGCGTTCCCGGGAGGAGCGCGGGAACGAAAACCAGAAGGCGTGACAGGCCGTCTTCAACGCCCCGAAAGGAAATACCCAGCTAAAAGGCTTTCCAGGAACGGGGGCAAAATAAAGACATTTTGGAGCGATAAAAACCGAGAAAGTTCAGCACCATCGGCCCGTCTCTGCAGGAAATCCTAGGGGGCGAATCCCAGGCAGATTCCTGTGCGCGTCAGGGCGCAAGCGCCTGGGGCCAGAAGACGAGGCGGGCACAGACGGTGGGTGACAACATTGCACAAACGAGAGCGCCGCGTGGTGGCACTAACAAAGCCAGGCGCACTGCCACACGGGCAGGGTTAACAGACCCGTGACTCAGGGAGCCGGAGGAGGAGCTGAGAGGCCTGCACGGCTGACTTTGCTCCCTCGGGAGCAGGTCGAGTAGCATCCCCCCAAAATTCAGGTCCACGCGGGACCTAGAACGTGACCTTATTGGGAAACAGGATCTTTGCACAGGCGATTAGTTAAGGATCGAGAGTAGATCGCCCTGGATTAGGGTGCGCCCCGCACTCAGCGACCAGTGTCCTCTCGAGCAAGGAGCGACATAGACACGGGGCCATGGGTGGTGGGGACAGAGCCTGGGGTCCCCAGCCGCCAGCAGGGAAAGAAGGAACAGAGGGGGAGGGAGGGGGGACGGAGAGCGAGGACGACTGGCAGCTTTGGGGGGCCTCCTGGGTAGCAGCTCGGTGAGGAAAGAGCCGGCTAGGGTCTGTGGCCGCCCTTGACCACTCCTCGTGGAGGTGGCTTCCTGCAGCCCTGAAGGACTGGGGCCTCTAAACGCTCTCGTCTGGCCCAAAGGTCACCTAGTCCCCCCACTGTGATCAGGTGGAAGTGCCTGCCAGGTGTCAGGAGAAGGTTCTGGAGGCTGCCTGCACCTGGCTGGAGGGAGAGCATCACTAACAGTGTGCAGGTCGGCAGGGGCGGTGGGGGGGGGGGGGGGGGGGGGGAGGGGGGGAATGCTGCCACCAGGGGTGACCTGTAGCTCTCAGGATTGCTTGGCCCAGTACTCAGAAAACTCCAGGCTCTGGTCCTGACAACTTCAGGGCCGTGGCCTGTGACTTGAGTTCTGAGAGCCTCAGTTTCCCCATCCCAGGCCACTGGATCAGGAGGGACAGTGCACGGTCTCCAGCTCTGCAGCCCCAGCGAGGGGGCCAACGTCCGTGTGCCCGGGGCTCTCCTGGCTTTGGCACGGAAGGGCTCCTGTCGCCACACGCTCCCCGGGCGCCGGCGGTGTGGACGGACTTAGGGATGGCCATGTCCGGGCCCGGGCCGCCCCTCGGCCTGAGACAGCCTCTCCCGGGGAGGTGGCCAGGCAGGAATGCCTGCTATAAGTAGCCCTCCCCTTCCTTCCCCCTCCCGGCCCCCGTTTGCAATAACACAGGGATATCCCCAAGGCTCTGCGAACAGCTGGGCCCTTTCTGCTCAGCCATCAGCTCCTGATGAGTCAGCCCTGCTGGGCCTCCCACAGATGCCACGTCCCCACCTCCCGCCCTCCTCCAGGCAGCCCTGCACCTCCTGAGGGCCCCCGACCCCGAAGTGGCCTCCCCAGCTCAGGCAGCAGCAGCGGGAGCCCGGGAAAGCTCTGGGGTCTGAAAGGCAGAGAAGCCAGGCCGAGTCCCGGCCCGTGGCCCCGCCCGCTGCCCACCCATCCCCTCCGGGCTGCCCAGGGCTCCTCCCGAGAGCAAAGTCTTCTGCAAGCACCCCCATGCAAGACGGACGGAGCTGGGCCTCTCCCCACGTCCCTTCCCCACCCCTGAGGCCCCTCCAGGAAACCCTCTGGGCCAAAGCCAGCCCAAACTCGGCGGAAGTCACCAGAAACTCCGAGCGGGTCCCGCAGCTGGCTGGAGCGCCCGGCTCTCTGTTTCCCACAACCTAAGGCTGGCTCACTGCCTTCTCCTGTGTCTGGGCGCAGAGGAAGGAGGTGACGGGGTGGTGCTGGAGCCCAGAAAAGGGGAGACCCAGCGGCCACCTCCTTAGGTGTGCAGGGCTGTCCCAGGGTCCCATAGCGACCCTGGAGTGTGATGGGAGCCAGCCCTGTGGGGTGTCAGGATCTGCATCTGGAGGGGACTGTCCGGCTGGGGCGAAGGAAGAAGCCACATGATTATTCCTGGCAGAGCCGTCCTCTGGGGCGTGGGCACCACGGTCCCGCCTGCACGGTGGGGCCACAGTCCAGACGCCTTCCCTCTCCCTGGTCCCCAGCTGGGGCCACCTGACTCCTCCCCCAGCGCGGACGCCCCGGAAGAGTGTGAACGGTGAGGCCCACGGGGCTCGCTTCACCTACAAGGTGGATGTGTCATCTCGGGGGCTCTGTGAGATAGTTCTGTTCAAAACCGATTTTCAAAGAGAAAACGCTTTCTTTTTTTTCATTTTTTTGAATGTTTGTTTATTTTTCAGAGAGAGACACAGTGTGAGCTCTGTGAGGGGCAGAGAGTAAGGGAGACACAGAATCCGAAGCTGAGTTGTCAGCACGGAGCCCAACGCGGGGCTCGAACCCACGGACCGCAAGATCATGATCCAAGCTGAAGTCAGACGCTGAACCGACTGTGCCCCAAAAACGCTTTCTAAACACACAAAAACCTGCATTAAAATCGCAAGTTTGTATTTACTGTTCTCGCTGCATTGTCGCACCCTCCACTCTGTGTCCTTGCCCGAGGCTCTCTCCTACTGACCACTGGGATTTCTCTCACTGGATCTTATTTTTTATTGTTTTCATGAAACTGCTGCCAAATCCTTCAAATTTACATTGATGGCTTTGAATTTCTGGAGGGCTTGCGAGGCCCTCGATAGACCACAGTGTCTTCAGTTCAGACGACTCGCTCTTGAGAGACCCCGGGTGCCCCACGGGCTCACGGTCCTGGGCTCACTTGTTTGTTATTTTTTGTTTTTGTTTTATTTGAATGTGTAAATACTCCAGCACAAATACCCTCTCGGGCGCCCTCCTCAGGTCTCTACCCCGCCCACCCAGAGGCTCAGATCTTATCCTGCAACAAATACGTTACAGGCAAAACTCAAATAAGCGGTCCCTGTGCGCGATCCTTTTCAATGGCCAGCTCAGAAGGGTTCCGTGTGGTTCCAAAATATAAATGTATCCAATTAGACCTAAAGGCACCATCAAAACATTCTTCCCACAAGTACGGTTTTCCAAAGCACAATTACACAATTTGGAAATTAGATCTTGCATACTCTCCGACCCCCTCGAGTTCAGTTTGTTCCGTCTCCGCCCTGGCTTCCCCACGGCTCCACGGCAGTTCTGTTCAACTTTGCGAACTTTACTCTCAATCAGTACAGTTCCTGAAGGATTCGAAAGCTCGAGTGCTGTGGTCCTCCATCAGACAAATGGGACGATTTAAAAACGTCCAACTTACATAAAACGCAGCCACAATCTACAGACCCATTCCCAAAAATGTCTGAAATCATCGCAGGTCGTCCTTCGACGGCCAAATGTTTCTGAACTCTGAGAACCTGCGGCACACAGCCCCACACGGCGTGCCGAAGCGTTTTTTAATGACACGGCACCTTTGAAATCCGTTCTGTCATCCAGCTCTGCTGTGTGCACATAAAAATATCCTCACGTTTTGAAAAGCGCACCTTCTAGGTCCATTGGCCACACCCCAGGCTGGTTTCCACGCAATGAGGAACATGGTGTGAGCCACCGAAGTTCCCAGGGATGATGGGTTTCTTAACAAGATCAAAATATTGTGTCTTTAATCATACAGCTGTGATCATCCAAAATTTGTCTTCTTGTAATCACCTGCCAAACCAAAAACATTTCAGCATCGAAGGCGTTTTTTAAAACTCAATTTACAGCTCAAGCGGCCGCACATCAGGTGCGTTTCACGTTTGACAGAATAAACTTCCAGCTGCTTTATCTAGACTCCATCAACGGGATGAAAAACATCAAAATGATTTTGAAATTAATTTAACCGATTTCCTGCTGGAAACTACCGGGACGCTCATCTGAACACTCGACGGTTTGCAAAGGCCTGCCGACGGTCCGTGCACAAGAAGACATGGGCTACAACCGTGGGCAGTTAGTTCATTCAGCAGAACAGACAGTAAATCTGAGCAAAGCGACAGGCCTCACGGAACCCTGGGGAAGTGCGCCCGCTCACCGGTGACTCCAGGCTTCTCGGTGACCACCTCTGCGACCAGCTGGCCCTGCCCCTGGTCCCCGCGCCCCCAGTTCTGTCGCGGCTGCCCCAGGATGGACGTCAACACCAACGTCCGTTTTGTACAAATAAACGTGCACCGTCCACTCTCTTGAGAAAAAGAAATAACAATCTGGTACTTTTATGAAGCATGACTTTCAGCTTTTTCTGCTCACGGCTGCTGAAAGGGTTTACTGCAAAATTTTTAAAGCATTACCAAACGATAAAAAAATAGTTGTGGGTTTGCACCATTCAACAAATGACACGACCGCGGTGGTAGTTAAGCGTCTCCTACATCTACTCCGCGGCTGGGCCGCTCGCCTTCATTTTCCACACACGGTTCGTGTTCCCCTAACATGTAATTTCCCAGTGAGCCCGCCCACGGGCCGCCCTCCACTGGCGCATGTGGGACCGCAGCACCCACCTCGCTTCAGCCCCACTCGCTCGGGTGTGGTCCCACGAGGCAGAGCTTCAACAGGGACACGTCATCAACTTCATGGGAAGCCAGAAGTGGTGGGGGGCTGGGGGACACGGCGACTCCAAGGCAGGGGCGAACAGCCCAGAAGGGCAGGATCAGGTCAGACCCCAGGAGGTCCTGGGGACGAGTGGGCTCCCGATGTGTGAACGGTTGTTCACCATTCCCCACCCCTACACGTGATGGCCTGTGAGGGCACCGGCGTGAACACGGCCAGGAGAATAGGACGCCGGCACAGTGAGGGCCAGCCCCCTGTCTGTTCCCCACTGTCCTTGAACAAGCAGCACGCGAACAGAGCTGGGTGGCGGTGAGGCTGGAGGTTCTACACAGGGGGCGTGGTGGGGACCGACCCTAAGCCCTGGCCGGGGTGCCGCCCCTCCAGCTGCCAACCAGCATCCTGATGCTGAGGTGAGTACATCAGAACCCATCAGACCTTCCCTCCTCGGGAGCGATTTACCATCCCGTACCGATCAGTGTTCAGCCTTTGCCTTCCCCGTCCCCACGGCCTCCGCCAACCACACTTGCCAAGGGCTCCCAGGGTATCTCATCTGCCGACACAGAATCCCATGAGATGTCACCTCAGGCCAACAGACCCCCGTGACAGGGAAGGGGTGACCAAAGGACCGGGACCCTGGGACCTGCTGGTCCTGTCTCCTACACACGTCCACCTCAAACAAACCTACCAGCCTGAAAGGCTCCTCAATGCCTGGGCTTGGCCATGACCTGTGTGGAGGTAGGACGCCGTCCCTGGAGAGACAGCGCGTGAGACCCAAAAGGGGAGACGGCCCAAGTGTCCGGCGACGGGCGGACGGATAAACAGATGTGCTCCATCAACAACAGAGCAGTGTTTGTCCTTAAAAGGGCATGAGGTTCCGGTGCATTCCACGACGTGGATGGACCTCGAGGGAAAGAAGCCAGGCACGAAAGACCACACGTTGCACACCCCTGCACACGTACGGTATGGGCATAAACCCACAGAGACAGAAAGCAGACTGGAGCTGGGAGGAGGGATGGGTGCGGCGGTGTGGTGGCTCCAGGGGCTCTTCTGGGAGTGGGAGGGGCGTGTTTCGGGACCAGGCGTGGCCGTCACACAACACCACGAACACGCTAAGCGCCACTGACCCGCTCGCTTTAAAACGCGCAACCGTGAACTTCAACCCGGTTTAAAAAATACATCAGATAAAAGACAGGAAACCATTCGATACCTACTCCGAACCTCCATCCTCCGAGGTAGAGCAGATATTTTTGTCCATCAGGCAGTGCTCTAATCCAGGAAGTGGAGACACGGGCCCAGGAACGAGGGCATGGAGGTCAGACGATCCTTCTCACCTCGGCCCCAGGGTCCGCTCAGGGACTTGGGCTCCCGGCCCCACAACGTTGCATTCTGTGGGATCAGAGGCCCTGGTCCCCAGGAAAGAAGGTTAACAAAAGCCCCACCGAACCCAGTGCTACAGCCCAGTGCCTGGTCCCGCGGGCTCCTCACCGCCGCGGACCGGCACGCACAGAAAGCGGCTTCTGCGTCCCCCCTGCCCACCCTCCGCCCCCGCTCTCCACGCGAGGCCGGGGCTGCTGCTCTGTGACCAGCAGGTTGAGGGGGGCGCGGTGTGCAGGGAGGCGAGGCCCTGGGTCCCAGGGATCAGGGTAAATGGACAATCACGGCAGCCAGGGCCCGGCCGGCGCAGAGCGAGCAGAAAGGCCAAGCCCGCAGCATGGAGCCCGCGTCACCCTCCCCCCACCCCCCACACAGCAGGCCGGCCCGCAGAAGCGCCCATGCGGGCGGCCTGGGGGTAGCAGCTCGTCCAGCAGCTTTCGGAATTACGGGGTGCTGCTGTCTTGTCGTGGGGGCCAGCGGACGGAGGACAGGACAAGATGGCTCAACGAGAGGCTTCGGGGGCTTTGAGGGGCGCACGGCACCAGGCTGGAGCCCTGCCTGCATGCCCGAGGCTGCCTGTACCCGGTCCCATAAGGACCCCTGCCTCCTGCGGGCCTCCCTCTGCTGTGGGGGCTGCTCTGTCCATGAGTACGGAGGACAGAAAGCCGCCGGAATGACCCCCAGGTGGTACGGGACGGGAAGGGCTAAGTCCCCCGTGTTACCAAGCACCCAGCAGAGAGCGCCCAGCAGGCCGAGCTCCGTCCGCCTCCTACACCCGCCCGCCTCACACTCAGTCCCAGGATCACCTCCAAAGCAAAGTACTCACATCCAAATCTTTGTCTCGAGGTCTGCTTCGTCGGAAAGCCAATCTTTGACGAGCTAAGGACTCTGCAGGCTGTCCCCGACAGGAAGGTGGCGGCCGTGTCTGGAAAGGAGAAGGAAAAGTGTGACTGGTTGGCACCCCTTGATTCCCAGAATTAACCACTCGATGGGGGCAACCCCGGTCACGGCACATTTGGCTCACGTGCCAAGGAGAGGCTCCACACCGGACCTTCCCAGAGAACCTAGAGCCAGCCCATCACCAGGCACGGACCCCCTTCTCCCTGGAAGGCTGTGTGACCCTGGTCCTTCACCTCACCAGCTTCTACTGACCCGTCAAAAGCTGACTCCAACTCCACTTCCTCTGGGAAGCCCCCTCTGGCCCCCGAGACAAGTTCTGGCCCCGTTACTTCTTCCAATGGTACCGGGCACCTGCCACTCGGCACCTGTCCCCTTGGCAATTACACTTAGTTCTCAGGTTACTCGGCTAAATCTCTCTTCTCCTCTACATGCTCAGCCCGCTCCTCTGGGACGGTGACAGGCGGGGGAGTTTCGTTCTGGGCACCGAGCAAGGTACCAGCCCAGAGCAGGAACCCAGTGGCCATCTGCTCAGTGAGTGAACGAATGAATGAACGAACGAACGAAGGAGCGAGTGAGTGAAATGCCATCCCGGCTGGGCGCCTGGTTCCTCCACCAGCGCCCCACCCGGCCGTGGCACGCAGCACGCACGGGAAGCCCAGGCTTCACCGTGACTCGGGACTCTCAGGAATGCTTCGGAGCACAAAGAATTCTGCTCAAAACCCCAACTGGACTTATCTGAAGGATTGCATAAAACCCTGGAACTCGCCTTAATCCTGTCCACTAACACGCAAACCAGTAAAGTTAGGGGCCTCGGGGGTGAACTCACTGATCCGTAATCTGTAGCAGATGCCGGGCAGGGCGTGAGCAGGCTCTCCTGAAACTCATGCGCTGCCGACACTCCTGGTGAAATTCCTCAGGGGCAGATCTGGGCTCCCTGGCCCCACAGGCCTTCGCCGGAGGGCTGGAGACAGCCGTCTCTTCCCTGACCGGTTGGGGACTTTGGTCGGGAGCCCAGACCTCTGGGCTCTCAGCCTCGTGCACCCGGGCCCCAGGAGCATCTCTGACACAGCCAGGCGGGAAGACCTCAATCAGCCTTTCGAGAAAATCCACCTTCTCCAACACCTTCCGTGACACCCATTTTCCTGACTCTGAGGGCCTGTGCAGAATTTTACAGTCAGCAATGATCCGTCCTCCTGCTCAGTCATCGGGAGAGCGAACCGACTGCCACAAAATTACTCAGGGCGTCTGAGTGGTTAGGTGGGCTTCCCCGGAGCGGTTAGGTGGATTCGGATCACGGCTCCCGCTCTGCTCCGTGGCCCACAGTTAATCACTGACTCCCCCGCTCCCTCAACTATCAATGGGAAAAAAAAAAAAAAAACACTCCTATCTTGTGGACTCGACATTTTCGCTGCCTACCACATCCTAGGCACACGGTGTTTGTGAATGACTCTGTTGCATACCTGCCATACACCAGGTTCTGGGCCCTGTAAATGTCAGCCCTTGTGGTTGCTGCCCGGGGGGCCGTATTTCTGGCCACAGGAGCCTGTTGTCAGCTCAGAATATAATGAAGCCCCTTCTTCGTCCACGGAGGGAACACAGACCCAGGGACGAAGCCTGCAAACGAGAAGAATCATGGGGCCACAAAGCGACTCCCCAACAACAGGCCGAAGAGGCAACCGCTATTTCGGCAATGCTTACTGGAGGAGGCAACGAGACACGAATGCTCTCCTGGGAGATTCTGCCAGTGAGTCCTGACTGAGATAAGGTCAAAGAGCCCACCTCCCTGGCCCATACAGGCCAGACCTGGCCAGGGCAGCTCCACACTCGCAGAAACATAGTAACAAGGCAGACTCTTGCCTGTCCTTACGGTCCGATCCCAGGGCATCCTTGCCGAGCGGCCACCCTGGCCGGGTCCCAGGCTACGTGCTGTTCCCCTATCCGCTCGTGGATTCCTCCCAACGACCCAACAGGGTAGGCAACAGGCATCGCCCCGGTTTTACAAACGGGAGGTTCCGGAGGGTCAGTAACTTGTCCAGGATCCCAGGTGCTGGAGTCGGGATCTGGGCACAGGCCGACTGATCCCCGAACTACTCCCTCAGGACCACTCATGTGGAAGAGGAGGACCCAGAGCAGAGGCCTGTCCTCCACAACGTTGGCCAGCAGAGCCCAAAATTCCTTGGTGAGAAGGAGCTGACGTTTACTCTCGGGTCCCCGCTGGCTGTCTCTTCTACATGCTGGCTGTCGCCACGTCTACGCTGACTTCACCGTGTCCTCCCCAGGTTTCATGCTAAAGAATGGGCTCAGGGGGCACCTGGGTGACTCAGTCGGTTGAGCGTCCAACTTCAACTCAGGTCATGATCTCACGGTCCGTGAGTTCGAGCCCCGCGTCAGGCTCTGGGCTGATGGCTCAGAGCCTGGAGCCTGTTTCCGATTCTGTGTCTCCCTCTCTCTCTGCCCCTCCCCCATTCGTGCTCTGTCTCTCTCTGTCTCAAAAATAAATAAACGTTAAAAAAAAATTTTTTTTAAATAAATAAATAAATAAAAATTAAAAAACAAAAAAAGAATGGACTCGGCCATTTGCAACTTTGCTAGCCTCCCTGAAATCCCAAAAGGATGGCTCCTTGCTGGTGGTATTAGGCACCGGTACCTAACAGCAGCTGCACACACCCCTTAGCTGTTACAGCCGAGATTCTGGAACCCCAAGTAGGAAAACCGGTTATCAATAGTAGGAAACCGATCCCAGCACCTACCATACACTATGTTCTTCATATCACTGATCTCCTATAAACCCCGCCCCCAAACATGCAAGTCAGGGGCACCGCCCACCTTCCACGGGGAACACGGGATCCAAGAGCCGACCTGAGGGAGCAGGGTTTGATTAGAACCCAGGCTGATGGCTCGAGAGACTGGGGTCTTCTCATCATCATACTGCCCCCTCAACCTTCACCATGGGATGTTCTCTTGACACCTTACTTCCTTTGGGAAGGGTCACACTAGGATAGAGCGGGTTCCCTGCGTGCAGGGCTCAGTCACCTCTTCACACCCGGACTATCGACAGCAGGACTCTATGGTGTGTCCTTATATCCACCCCACCCCACCCCCACAATGTCCACCCACAGCTAGCCAGGAAACCATCCACGGTCTAGAGTAACCAGCCCAGGAAGGCCACCCGGGCAGATCACAGCTGCAGGAAGTCCTACTATCTCCAGCAACAACTCAGGACAGCAAACACGCCCTGCGACAACAGGCCCAGCATGGACTTGATTAATACCTGGTCGCTTCCTTCATTTCTGCCCTCGCTTCCAACTTAGGACCCACCAGAGAAAATCAAGTACGCATGCCTGAGCAACCCCAGAGGATGCCGCGTCTGGCTAGCCCACCTACAGCCTCCCCGTGCCTTCCCTTTGCTCCTCTAGAAAGTTTTCCTGGCCCTCTGCCTGCCTCCGGGTCCCTGCCAGAATGAAAGTAATGATACCTGACCCCCCCCCCCCCCACCGCCAGCCGCGAATAAGCGGCCTTTGCTGTTCTCATTTGGTTGGCCTTTACTGATTTTCACCTAAGGCGTTAGGTTTAGAACGACTCTGAGGCTCCTCTGGCCTCAGTGGCCAGTCAGCCAGGTCGGCCACGGGCCTGTGGATGGTGACACAGATGCTCAGAATCCGCCCCCTCTTGGGGCATTTCCTCCCGCCTCGGCCAGATGCCTCTGCTTCCCCGATCCCGCGGAAACAAAACGCAGGAGAGGCAGCTGCTGAGGGGAGGCGGCGGGGGGGGGGGGGGGGGGGGGGGGGGGGGCTCACCCTCGGTCGGGCCAAGAGTCACACTGGCACGTGGCCAGCTGTCCCGCCGCCCCTCGTCTGGCACCGGGATGGAAGGGGGACCGCAGGTGTCCTCAATTCCCATCAGGTAACCATAACATCAGCACAAAACGCCGGGGGGCTCAGGTCCCCCCAGGGAGGTGCTCCCGGCCCTGGGGGCGCGGAGGCCCCGGGCCTGCGGTGGCATCGCCCAGCGGCCCAGGGAGCGCCCGAGTCCCTGGGCGCCGCCCAGAGCCGTAGCCACGGCTGGGCCGGGCCGTTTCCCAGCCTCCCTTGCGGCCGCGCGCCCCCACGTGACCAGGCCTCGCCAATGGAAGGTAAAGGGAAGTGCCGCGAAGCACTTCCGGGTCGAGGTGGTCTAAGGCGCGGGCGCCGCCCTGCCCGCTGCGGGCTGCCCGGGGCGGAGGGGGTGTCGTGCGGCAGCCCCCGCCCGCGGTGACTGAAGGCGGAGACAAAGCGGGAGAGCTGCCGGGTGCCCCGTGGGGAGGTGCAGAGCAGGGGGGGGGGCCTTCCCGGAGGTCAGCGTGTCCTGAGACAGGCATCTGGTGGCAGCGAGCGAGACGCACACCCCCAGCCGGGCTCGCGGGTGCATCGAAGCCGCTCGCAGCGCTTCGGAGAAGACAGCTTGCCGCGTTGGTGGCGCCGCAGCACGTTGGGGGTGCTCGAAGGCGCCGGGCTAGGACAGCCAGGAACGCCCCCCCCTTCGGCCCTGCCCCTCACCTCTCCTCGCAGAGGAAGGGTGCTCCCCCCCCCCCCCCCCCCCGCCGATGCCTGCTCCGCAGAGCCCGTCGGGGCCCACGACTCCGGCTCGAACCCAGACCTGGAGGTGCTCCAGGTGCCGGCGCCCCGCACACAGCGGGCCGGCCGGGGACGGGGGACACTCCAGCCCCCTCCTGCACGTGGCCCAGTTCCGGCCTGCGGGGAGGGCGGGGCTCTGAGACCCCCTGCCGCGGGGAGCCACTTGGCGGTCCAACCGCTGGTGGGCACAAGGCCGTGGCTCGTCCAGGCCCTGCTGTCCAAGCGGAGCTTTCTCTGGGGTAGTCAGGTCGGGGCCTTTTTCCCTCCTTCGTGACCTTGGCGTTACTGTTTGAGTTGTCGCCGGTGAGCAGGCACTCTGCAGAGAAAAAGCTGTTTTGAAGGAGCGGGCAGAGAGGTAGTCCTGGAGGGAACCTCCCGGAAGGTGGCAGAGGCCAGGCCTGGGCGTGCAGAGAAGGAAGACCTAGCCGCGGACAAATTCATGTCCTGGTACCTAAGAGGACCTCCGAGGCAGAACAGGGCCGCTGCACTGGTCCTTCTCGTGTCTCCAGGAGCACTCACCCAGGCCCAGCCCCTCCCTCCACTCCGGAGCCCTGCCCCCCACGCACATGGCAGCCCTGGGCTCCTCCCAACCTCTGCGACCTAGAGAGGGGGCCAGAGGCCCTGAAGGGGGCATCAGGAGCGGTGGTTATTGGGATGACTCCCCGTGGCAGATACGTCTCAACTCTACCACGAAGCTGCTTTGAGACTGTCATGCCGTCCCCTCCCTGGGCTGCCACTGTCTCCCTCTGTCCACTGAGGAGGTGGGGCAGAGGGTGCTTGGTGGCCCCACCCAGCCCCAGGAATCCTATGATTTCATGAGTCCATGGTTATTATCCCTGGATAAACTCTCCAGCCCACAGGACCACGGACTGAGAAGTTAATTCCAGAACCGAGGAGTGTGTGGGAATGTGACCCTCACACCCACCATACCGGCCCAGCTTTGGTGCGGCGCTGAAATCACCCCGGCCTTCCGTGGAAAATCCACATCTGAAGGCCTCCCCTGAGCATCTGGGACTGATTAGGCTCTGGGCCCTGGGTCTGAGCAGAGTTTTAATAAAGTCTTAGGCCAGTGAATTGTAATCCCGAAGCGATGATACGTGTCTCAGCTTTGAAGGAGCCGAAGCACTGGGCCAGCCCCTGATGCGATCTCTGGTGCCAGAGCCACAGATGCGCCTTGGGACCGCTGGTCCCTGACGCGGCAAGAGGAGCTGGGACAGGGCGAGAGGGCACGGGGGCCGAGGCCCCGAGGGGCAATCGGCTGGCCTCGCTGTCGGCCTCTTTTTGCCTTGACAACCTTGAGCGTGTGTCTTAACCTTGTAAGCCTGTCTCCTCATCTGTCAAGCAGAGGTGTATCTGTTAAGGTAGCTCTCGCCAGTGCCATCTGTCCCCAAGGCCCCTCTGACCCGACACTCTTGGATTTTCTCCTGGCTTCCTTAGCGTCAAGCCCAGCCCGTAGCACGGGGAGGACCGAACGTGCCAGGCGGCTGACGGCCCAGAGGCGGCCTCAGACAGCGCCCGATGAGAGTGGCGGGTGATGCCCAGCTTCCTCGCCGCCCACACGGGACGCTCTGAGATGCCTGCCGCGTCGTCAGCTCATGTCCCCCCATGGCCCGCGCCCCAGCGTCTCACGGCGGTAACCCGCTTGATAGACGTCCCCACTTCCCTCTCGAGGCTTCCTGGGGTCGCCCCCAGGTGAACAAACCGGTTGCACTCGAATCCAGGTCTCAGAGGCTGCTTTTGAGGGACCCTGCCTGAGACCGTCATGCTGGACGTCACGGACTTTTCCTTGATGAACCAGAGAGGAAGTTTGTTGAGCCGTATGAGCCAAGAGGTGAAAAGGAAGATGTTAGGTAGGCAGGTATGTAACTAATTAAAATGTAGTCCGGGGAAAACGTAAAAGCCGTTTTTAACTCGGGTCGACGCACAAGCAGGTGACAGGCCTGGTGTGGCCCCCAGGCCGTAGTTTGTGACCCCTGCTGTCATACATAAAGCCCAGATCTCAGTGGCTTGAGAAAGTAACAGTCTGTTTCTTGTTCCTATAACAGCCAATGATCATGGGGGCAGGTGGCCTAGATTCCAGGCGGGGTAGTCGTTCAGGGCAGACAGGGGCTCTGCCGTCCTGGACCTGTGGTTTCCCAGAGGCACCGTGGGCATCCATGTCCAGTTAGTGAGGGAAGGGAGAGCGTTGGGGGGGAGGGTTGCGTGGGAGGGTCTACAGACTGGGGCCCAGGCGGCGTGTGTGCGTGCATCGCCCACATTCCCTTGGCCTGACCTCGGCCACAGGCCCCCCTCCCACCCCGCCACCAGGCGCAAAGGCATGTTGGGAAGTGTCTGGGCTCCTGGGAGACCGTTCTGTACTTGCTCCCCGTGTACCAGACCGGCAGAAGCTTCTGACAGAGGCGTGTCTCGTGTCACAGCAAATAATGAAATCTGCATTCCCGTGCCCACCACCCAGGTTAAGAAGTAAAACCCTACCCGTCGTTCTGAAACCGCCGTGTTCCCCCAAGACGTGCCGGCGGTCTCCCCAGGGTGGCCCCGGCCTCGGTTCTGCACGCGTGGGCCGCTTACCTCCCATCCCCCGCTCCGCGTGCACCCCCGGACCCCACGGCTCCGTGTGGCCGCATCTCCAGCCGTGTGGGAACAGCACCGGCTCCTCGTGTCCTCCTGGAGTCTAGGCTCCCCTGTGCCCCACGCTGGACGTCCGTGGGGCCTCTCCGTCGCTGAAGATCATTTATTTTCATTGCTGTGTCTCGCTGATGCGGGCACGCCACGGTCTGCTTGCCCATCTTCCTGCCGAAGGACAGGTGGGCTGTTTCCCCTGGCCGGGCCGCCTCGGCATCGTGCGAGCGTGTCTGTGCACATCTCTTGGGGCGCACGCGTGCACCCCCCGAGGAGAGGCGCCGCCAGGTCAGAGCACGTGGGTGTGTTCAGCTTTAACAGGCAAGGCCAAACGGTGTCCCGCGGGGCCACCAGCAGGGCACCCGGCCCCGGGGCCCCGGGGCCACATCACGCGTCGATCCTACCTGTGGGTACGGGCCCCTCCCCCTCACCTCGTTGAGCCTCCGGACGCCATCCCTCCACCGCCGTTTCTTACCATCCGGTGAGCCACACGAACCGGAACTTTGTTCCCCTCTGACAGACACAGAAACAGCAGCTTTGGCTGACCCTTAGCAGCTGGGAAGTGAGACATTTGCCATCGTCCCACCCGACAAGGCCCAGCTCCGGAAGGAAGTGTTCGTCCCTGGCCTCCCTCCCGGTGAACCCAAGGTCGCGCCCTTGGGGGCCTGGGGCCTGCTGGGTCCTCGGCAGGTACTGCTTTGGAGGGTGAGCCCTGCCTTCTCCTCGGGCCCAGGATCAGGCCGGGGCTGCGCCAGCTCATGAGGTCCCTGGGGAGGGAGACCGGAAGTTCCAGGGGCTGCATATGACTCACTGGCATGTAAAATGAACTTGATTTAAATTTCAGGATGCCAGTCTCCGCCTCCATGACAGAGAAGGAAATTCCCTGCAGAAGCCAAGGGCGAGGGCTCGTGTGTGTGGGCATCTTCCCCTGCCGCACCAGCCCCACCCGGCCGGGCCCGCTGTCCCTGTCCCCGGGGCCACGTGCCCCTGTTCTTGGGCCTCTTCCTCCGTCTTCCTCTGGGGCACCTGGGGCGGCAATGCTGAGTCGGACGTCGGGCAGCGGCCCCAAGCCCACTGCCCTTTGCTGTGCAGACTTGGCCGGCGGTCTTTCCCCCGTGAGCCTCAGTTTCCCTCTCGTGAGGGGTGAGGAAAGGCGGTCTCTCCAGCCTCGGAAGGTATCCGCAAGCCCGCCATGCGCGGGGCCCCGAGCCGGGCTCAGAGGAAGCACAGGTCATTGCCTCAGGGAGCTCAGTGTTAAGTTGAGAAGACACCCCCCAGACCATTATTTAATTTCAGTCCCACCTCTGTGGCCGAAGGGGCAGAAGTGCAACCTTCTACGAGAGGAGAGATGAGAGCCGCAAAAACCGAAGACGGCTAGCGCACTCCGGGCGAGAACTTTCCAATGTGGGCCACCCTGGACACGATGGCCAGAGCTGGACGGAGGCGGGCTGGTCAGGGCGGGACACAGATGATGAAACCCCAGGGCCCAGATGAAAGAGCTGGAGGCCGGTGACTGCAGAGGGAAGCCTTTGCCATCTCCGGATCTGCCGGAGCCAAGGGCTGGCCGGAGCATCGGGACCAGAGCCCCGGAGTTTGGGGGCGTGAGGAGGGGCCTCCGGACGAGCGGCAGCCCTAAAAGGCCCCAGGACGGGGCAGCAGGGTGGGGGCGGGAGAAATGAGGGCCACCTCCCTCTCTTCTTCCTTGATCTCCTGCCAATCCTTCCCACCAGCCACACCCAACAGGTGGCCCCTAGAGCTGGGCTCTCCGGACCCTCCAGACCACGGGGCAGGATGGATCCGAGGGCCGAAACCAGAGTTGCCAGTTGGCGAGTGAGCGCTCCCTGTGGAGCACGAGTTTAGGATGGCCCCCAATCCCGCACCTTCTAGAACGGATGCACTTGGATAAGCCCCTCCCTGAGTGTGGGCGGGACCTGCGAGTGGCTTTTAACCAAGAGACTGTGGCAAAGGTGAGGGCGCGTCCCTTCCGTGGCCAGGTTACGTAGGACTGTCCTGTCTCTCTGTCTCTGGCTGGCTTGGCCGAAGAAGGTGGGGAGGCGATGAATTCCAGGCGGCCTTTGGCTAACACCACCTGGGCGCTGAGACTGGCCTCCAGCCGGGGGCCTGCAGGAAATGGAACCTCTCCGTCCCACGCCACAAGGGACTGAGTCCTGCCAACAGCCCTCCCCCGCCGAGCCTCCAGATGAGACCCCAGACTCAGCAGGCACCTGGGTGGCCGCCTTGGAGACCCCTGAGCAGAGGACCAGCTGTGCCCTGTCCAGACCCCCAACCCACAGAGACTGTGAGGTGATAGATGGGTGTGGTTCTAAGCCACTAAGTCCGTGGTAATACTGCCGTGCCCCCCCCCAGCTAAGGGAGGGGGGGTTGGTACCCAGAAGTGGACCCGTCTTCACAAATAGCTGGAGACATGGGGGTGGCTTTGGAACAACCAGCAAGGGATGAAAGGCGGCCTCTGGTGAGAGCCGGCAAGATGCTGAAGCCTTCCTGTGACAACCCCCAGGGACCCCGGGGCTCCCAGCAGCTGCGCGAGCTGGTCCCTTCCCCAGCCGAGCCTTCAGACCGGAGCCCGGCCCTGCCGACTCCTTGGCGGTAGCGGAGGACCCAGCCGTGCCCAGACCCCTCCCCCAGGACCGGTGAGGCCATCGGTGCATGCCGATTCAGGCTGCCGAGGGAGTGGTAGCGGTGTGTGGCATCCAGGTCGCACACACACCACGAGGTGCTCAAACCGCGGTGGCACTACTGGGCGGAGGGCCTGCCGTGCTGAGGAACCTTGAATGACTGCCCCTTCGGCGATCGTGCTGCAATCTACGAAGTCCTACTCAGATACCAGGGACCACTGGGCTCCCAAGTGAACTGGAGACAGGGTCAAACCCCAAAGCCCCAGATCTCTGTGACGGGGAACATACCCAGGTTCCAGGGGGAAAATGCCACTCGTTTTTCCTTCTGGATGTTTCCAGAAATCGGAAGATTCTCCAGCTCTGATCTCCGCTGGCTGCCACTCGAGGCCTCCGTGTTACATCCGCTCCACCGGAGCCACTGATCACGCCGCATTAGCACCGCTGAGCCCTTGGGCATCGGCGCCCCGTCCCGCCCAGGCGGCCACAACAGAACCACACAGACTGGGTGGCTTCAACAGCCAATTTATTCTCACGGTTCTGGAGGCTGGAAATCCAAGATCGGGGCCCCAACCGATTCATTTTCTGGTGAGAGCTCTCCTCCTGGCTTGTGGATGGCCACCTTCCTGCTGTGAGCTCCTGTGGCAGGGAGGGAGGGAAGACAGAGAGACAGAGAGAGAGAGAGAGACCGCGTCTCTCCTTAGGACACGAATCTAAGATCCGGGCCCCACCCTGATGGCCTCTTCTAACCTTGATTACCTCCGTAAAGGCCCGTCTCCAGATACAGTGGCCTTGGGGGTTGGGGCTTGACAACATCAATTGGGCTGGGGGCAGCGCGAACACTCAGTCCGTCGCAGATCCCCCCTGGGTCTGCAGAGAGGGCTAGATGCCTCTCCCTCAACCGCCTACCATGGATCCTCTCTTACTTCCTCTGACAATGACCAGTGCTGCCCAACACTTCCCAGTATGTTTCCCACCAGACACCCGTGTGTCTTCGGAAAACAGGATTCCACGGTGAAAGAGCTTGGCCGTGTGGGGTGACCCCGACCTCCCAGAGCCCCGCGGAGGGACACCGGCCCCAGCCAGGGCAGTTCTCCTCGGATGGGCGGCTGGGGGATGGCGCCTCTGGCCCAGACGCCGCGTGGCCACTCGCCCTTCCGAGTCCAGCCACTGAGTCCGGTCACGCCGCCCCCAAGGTGAGTCAGAGCCCAGCCAGGAGACCCACCTACCCCGGCAGACAGACCAGCCCCAAGGGAGCCTCATCCAGGCCAGCACCAGTGGCTCCCACCCATTCGCTGACTCTTCCCGAAGCCGGTTCCTGGCTCAGTCAGGGTTTACTGCTGCTTCATAAACTGCCTGAGGTCACCCCTGCTGCCAACCCATGAGCAAACTAAAACAAGGAGCTTTTCCTCCCTCCAAAGGCCTGAAAGGGCATCTGAGGCCCTGTCAGCTGCACCCGGCATCCGGCTCGGACTCATCACTCCGGGCAGCCCGGCGTGTGGGCAGGGCGCAAGAGAGGATACTTAACCCCACCGGGGGCAGGCAGGACCCCTCCCAGGTCGCCCTGCTCATCCCTCCACCTCTCGGCAGGGTCTCCTGCCAGCCCTTGCCCTGGGGACTCAGAGCAGTAGCGAAGTCCCAGGTCCCCACGGGGTGGGGAACTCTGCAGAAGGGGCGTGATGGGAGCCCCCCGAGTCCGGGCGGGTGGGGGACCCCGCGGGAGGGGCGTGGGGACGACCACGCGTGCACCCCTCCCACGCCACTCTGGAAGCCATCAGAGCCCAGCACCGGCAGGCACCCCGGCTAGATGCACCAGCCGTGCCCAGTGTGGCTGCAGTGACACCACAGGCGCCCCCCTGCCTGCACAGAGCCGCCAGCCCGCTGGGGAAATGGCGGTAAAGCGCTACACGTCCGGGACGCTGAGCCCGACCTCCCCCTCCATCGCGGGGGGTCCGGGTGAGGCCTTCTCACGCACCCACCTGCGTCCGTACCTGGGGGACGGGAGAGAGCTTTCCTTCCAGAGCGCGGCTGAGGCCTGTGCCTCTGCAGGACCCGCGGCCTGGGGACACGCCAGCTGCCACCACCTCTGGTCGTCCTCGCCGCAGGGAGGCCATGCCCTTCCCTCTCCGGCATCCCGCGTTTGGGGGGAGCGGGAGGGCTCTGAAGGTCCAGGCATCCCAGCAGCCCCACCCGGGACTGACAGGGCCCCCACAGTAGCAACCGCTCCCCCCCCAGCCTCCCTTCCCCCTGCCCCACAGTGTGGATCCCTCATACAACTCTGGCCCCCAAAACTCCACGTCTGCTTCCAGAACACCCAGCCCGAGACAGTGGTCGGAGAAGGCAGGGCCTGCCCAGGTGGGGTGGGGGGGCCCATAAGCAGCCCTGCGGGGGGGGGGGGGGGAGCTGCTGCAGCTTCCCCAGGAAGAACTGGGAGGGGTGCATCTGGCGGGACCAAATAGTAGCTACGAGGACCAAGGGTCTGCGAGGTTATTTCGAAGCCCACTCATGTCCTAGAGAAAGACAAGGGACAGCTGAGCACCAGGGCAGGCAGTGGGACCCTAGGTGTGAAAGCCAGGGAGGGGGCCTGCAGGGAGGTGGGGATGGAGAGCGTGTGGGACCAAGCCCGTGGTCCCGGACGGTCAGGGCGGCTGGACTCGGCAGACAGCCAAACAGCCGACAGGGCTGGCCTGCAGGCCAAGGTCAGGGGCCTGGTTGGGAGAACCCGGGACCACAATCCACAGGGAGACACCCTCTCCCCAGTGCTCTGAGCCATCCATGTCGGCAGGTGAAGCCCACCAAGCCCCGGGACAGCATCCCTCCCCCTGGGTGGGGGCCTATAACCGGGCTTAGGGAAGAGGGGCCATCAAGTGGGGTTTGAGTCGGAGGGGGCTGGAGCAAGGGGCCAGGGCCCTAGAAACACCCAGGGAGAGGCTGACCCCACAGGGATGCTGGGGAGACAGGCAGGCCCTGGTGGGAGACACGCAGTGAGGACCCCGGCTCTGGAGAGGCCCATCCACGGTGGAGACGGTGTCCCTTTTGCAAGGCAATGCCCGGTGGAGCCTGAGGGCCGGACGGTGGGACCCCGGTTCCTCCAAGTGGCAGGGTCCCGAGAGGGCAGGGCTGATGAGCGGCGCCCGGCCCCCTCACTGCCTCATCCCTCAGCGGCTCCTCTGTGACCTGGGGGGGTCCCACAGACAGCTGAGGGAGGAGGAGCCCCCCAGCTGGGGGGCCGAGTGGTTCTGCTCGGCTCGTGAACACAAGCTGACACCGGCCGGCAGGTTCACGGCGGCCCGGCCTCGGGGTACAGCGTGGAAACCCTGACCCCAAGCCCGGCCGCGCCCTCCAGCACCTGTGCCCACGGAGGGGCGGCAGTTCTCACGAGGTCACACGGCTCCTTCTGCTGACCTTGGAGGAAAGCGGTAAAAGCTCACCGAGAGCCACATCCGAAGCCTTGAAGGCTCCTTGACTCGTGCGCACAAAGCCACTTCCATGCCCCGGAAAGGAGAGCCAAACGCTGCGCCGAGGCGTTTTTAAGCACATTTCACGAGTGTCATAAACCCTGACTGCAGATAATTTTGTCCACCTGGTTTCTGTATTTCCTAAATAAAGCTTCACAAGGACCTAAAATTCTTTCCCATTCCAGAGGGTGCCTGAGAGCACATTTATGAGGGCGGATGAGTCAAACCATGCCGGGGAGGGGGGGGGAGGTTGGGGGGGGGCGGCCAACCCCCCAACTTGGGTCTGACTCCAAGAGTCAGCACAGCCCACACTCGAGTCTGATTTCATCAGAGCTTCCCTGCCCCAGACTCCTGGCTCCGGGGCCCGGCCAGGACTGGGGCACTTCGTGTGTTAGGGGCCCAGGCCCCGGGAATCCGCTGGGCCCGCCCTCCCCGCCCTCCCGGGCTCCCCACGGGCCGCATCCAGGCCACAGCCCATCGGAGACGTGCCGAGCACAGCCTGTGGCGCGGTCGACACCTGAGAAGCCGAGAGGCTGAGACAGAGGCGGTGGGGGGGCCCCGTGCGTCCCCGTGTGTGCCTGCCCCACACCCTCCTCCGGGGCTCTGGACCCGCAGCCTGGATCCGAGCTCCCCTCCGCCCGCCGGCTGAGGTTTCCCACCAGGGCCCGGGGCCAGGAAGCTCTAGAACGTACCCAGAGCCCGCGCCGCCGGGCTCTGGATGGGTGGGCGGAAGCGGTCGCGGTCGCGGCTTCGTCGGTGCCCGCTCCGTAGACAGGGAACCTGAGTCTCGGGCAGCGACAGCTTGAGGCTACACGGCCGACACGTGGGCAAGCTGGCAGCCGGTCCCTCGTCTACACCCCTTTCACCACCGGCCGGGCATCTCCCAGGACCACCTTGCCCATTACACAGGTGGGCAAACTGAGGCCTGGAGAGCGAGCAGCGGGCTAGCGGGTCCCGGGTGTGTCCCCGCTCTGCGCTGAGGAAGCTCCGGGAGTCTAGGACTTTCCATAGACCCCCGCCCTTGGAATGTGTGGGGGCTGAAAGGGCAGCTGACCGTGGCTGCGTCCCCAAACCCTGCTGGCAAATGCGCACGCAACACTCAGGGGCAGGCGGAGTCGGGGAGTGGCTTGCGGGGCGGGGGGGGTCGTCTGGTGAGGAGAGGGGACAGTGTGGGCTCCCAGCTCAGCCCCAGCCCCACGGAGCGGGGTGGGGGGGGTGGGGAACTAGGGAATAGCTCCCTGGCCAGGGCCTGCCTCCCCGGGAAGAGGCCCAGAAAAGGAGGAGGAAAAAATCCATTTCCTGAACATGCACAGAGACAGGGAAGGCAGTGTCCACGTGGCAGCTCCCACGGCATGGCCAGCAGCCTCGCCCCCGGCAGGGGACCGGCAGCGCCCGCTCCTCAAAGCCGGGCCCTCAGGTTCCACCCCTTCAGGCCCTTCGAAAACCCTGCACCCCTGCCCCCCCGCTCCTCCTTGCTCCCAGGACGGCGGGGCGAGGGCCCCAGGGAGCCGGGACGGGGGGGGGGGCGGGGGGGGGCCAGGGTCCCTCCCACCAGCGGGAGCAGGCTCCCCAGCCCCGGGCCAGGCTTTTTCTTGGGGCCAAATCCATGCCTCCGCGTGCTAGGCCTTCCCCGGGGCACCAGGACCACAGCTGGGAACATTCATGTCTGCTTTGGGGCCAGTGCAGAGAGAGGGAAGACGCCTCCGAGCGGGAGGAAGGAAGACACAGGGAGGAGAATGAGTGCAGGGGAGCGTGGGGACATCCCGAACGGCCCCTCGGAGAAGGCCCTGCCCAGAAGCGGACGCCAGAGCGGAGCCTCACGGAGAGACGCGGGAAGACCGGGGAGGAGCTCTGGGCAGAGGCCCCGGCAGAAGCAAAGGCCCTGAGGCAGGAACGTGCCCCCCAAGTGCAGCTGCGGGGCTCCCGGGCACAGGTGCTGTCCTCTCACTAACGGGCACCGAGCACCAGCTGTGCACCCGGCTCTGCAGGGGTGGGGCTCTGCCTCCGAAGCTCAGGCTCTCGACGGAGGACAGATGCACCGGCCGACGGCCACCCTGGGGGAGCTCACAGCAGGGCGAGGGGCAGGGGGTCCCCAAGCTTAGGCCTTACCTCGTGGAGTGGCTCAGAGGCTGGCCTTGGGTGCTCTCTCCAGAGCGGATAAGTCCTCCCCCCCGGAGTTCTGCCGTGAGGACCCAGGAGGACGCCCCCGTCCCCCGTGGCGTTGGTGAAGGCGTCTGCACCCTGTGTTGGCCTCCCTGGTCCCCAGGAGTCTGCGAACGCCCACGCGGGGCAGCTGTGAAGGAGAGTGGCACCGGGCACGTCACATGACCTGTCACCTCACACCCGGGAGAGGGGGGATTGCCACCTCCCACCCCAGACATGGGGCACACGGAGGACACAGAGGGCACAGAAGCCAGGGCCCACCACTCCGTCAGTGGTGAACGGGGCCCGCGATGAGCCAGGGCAACCGTCCCAAGCCGTCCACACCCTCGAATGGAGCGGGGTGTGAGGGGGGACCCTGTTCCGGGTGCTAGACGTGGGGAGGCAAAGGCAGGAGAGTGGCAGGTGGAAAGGAAGGGTCTGTGCGGCCAAGGGTCCTCGGAAATGCCCCGCGCAGGGGTCCGGGCAGTGGGGGCTGACTCCCCCTTTGCCGGCTGGGAACTGGGGGGGGACCAGGTCCTCTCCGGACCGGGCCTGGACCCTCCATCTTCAAGACCGTCGAGGCTGGGCCATGAGAGCTACCCGGGGAGGGAGCCCTCCACCCCAGCGCAGGACCCCCCACCCCCAGCGCCCTGCTTGAGCGGCCTGCTCTGGATCTAGCGTCTGAAACCCCAGAGCCGCAGGGAGCTGCGTTCCCCGCCCCCCAGGGGGGTCAGCCTGGCCGAAGAAGGCCCCGGATTCTGCGAGAGCTCAGTGACCGGGACCCGGGGCCAGACTCCCCGCAGCCCCGCGCTCACCCAGCCGGCCACGGTCTGAACAGCCGTGTGAGGGGAGGAAGATTGAGACCCCACGGCCCCGCGCTCAGGAGGCCTGTACCCGGTTCGTCCTCTGCGGTGGCCCTCTGGAAAGTCTTACTCATTCTCGAATACGGGGCCCTACGCGTTCGTTTTGCGCGGGCCCCACACACTGTGCAGCCGGTCCAGCTGTCAGCTGTCACACCGAGTGCGTCAGAACCCGCCGTGCCCCCACCCCCCGCCTGGACCGCCCATCTGCGGAATGGGTTTGTGCCCAGTCCCCGGGGTGGTCTGGGGGAGCTAAAGGAAACAGAAAAGTTCTGAAGCCCTGGGGTGGGTGGCGAGGGGGGGGGTCCCAGAGAGACGGAGGGGTGAGGGGGAGAGGGAGGAGGGGAGGGGCAAGGAGGGGCAAAGCTCCCTGTGTCCTTTCCGCGTGGCGGGGCCCCCTTCCCTCCTTCCTGCCCAGCGCCCACCTCACCCGGGGAGCGAGGCGGGTTGGGTACGAATCCCGCGGAAACGCGGTGGCTGCACATTTTCCGAGTTGTTTTAAAACGTCGTTTTGGTAACGTCGCCTCCCCCGTGGCCCGGGGCCCTGACATAAAACAAGCCTGACCCGCGTCCCGGCCCCAGGCTTCAGCTCCAGCCGCTCCCGCCAGCCCGGGCTCCCGGCTGCCAGACGCTGGGCAGGAGAGGCCAGCCTGCCCTCTCCAAATGGCCTCTTTTTGGGGCCAAAATACACCTCTGGACGAGCCGGGCTCTGCAGTCGCTAAATGGCAATACTGCGTCGGTGGGGACGGTTCCAGGCCCCGTGCCGACATCCCGGGCCGGGAAGGGGCCCAGCTCAACTGGTGTAATCGGGCCCGAGGCTCTCGTGGCGCAGGAGGGGAAACTGAGGCCCGGAGAGGCGGAGGCGCGCGCCTGGAACTCGGGGCAGATGGCCGAGTTGGGGCGGGTCCCCAGGTGGGTTGTGGGATAGCGAAGGGCGCTGGCCTGGGGCGTGCAGCCCAGCGGGGGTTCTCTGAGCCTCGCAGCCCACCTGTAGGTGAGAATACGGGATGGGTCTAGACGTGAAGGACCTCATTGTACCCCGACTGCCTGGCCCAGGGCCTGATTCGTGGAGGCCAGCAGAAACTGGCAGCACATCCAGGAAAGGAGGCTGTGCCTGGGAAGGACTCGGACGCGTGAGTGGGAGTTCGCCGGGATGACAGGTGGACACAGGGACCCAGGCCCCCGGTCAGCAGCAGGAGGGAGGCCAGCAGGCCCCACCCTGGGCAGGAGCAGGGCTGCCTCCCCTGCCTTCATCCGGGCTCATGCGGGGGCCTCCTGTCGGGGAGAGAAAAGTGCTTCCTACCCTCTTAGATTCAGAGTTGGAGGGCTGCAAATTAAACCAATCAAAGTCAGAGTCATGACAGAAAAGACAGATTTTTTTTTTTAATTTATTTTTTTTTTTTTTAATTTTTTTTTCAACTTTTATTTATTTTTTTGGGACAGAGAGAGACAGAGCATGAACGGGGGAGGGGCAGAGAGAGAGGGAGACACAGAATCGGAAACAGGCTCCAGGCTCCGAGCCATCAGCCCAGAGCCTGATGCGGGGCTCGAACTCACGGACCGCGAGATCGTGACCTGGCTGAAGTCGGACGCTTAACCGACTGCGCCACCCAGGCGCCCCAAGACAGATTTTTATCTGTATACGTACAAGCTTGGGAGCTACAGAAAAAAAATGTGATTCACAAGGGCAGTGTGGGGCTTATCTGCCATCTCACAAGGATAGAAGAGAAGAGGAGGGGAGAAGGGCACTTACAGGAAAACAAGTGACTTTCGGGAAAGCTGAACAGGCCTCAGGAGAATCGGTGGGAGGTCTGACAGTCAGGAGAGGGCAAGACCAAGGACTGTGGATGACCCCCCCGGCACTCAGCTCCAGTCCTGCCCCTCCCCCGGCCCAGGCCCTGCGGAGGGAGGCCCCAGGGTGGCCAGCAGCAGGTGACCCCACCTGCCAGCTCCAGCCCCGGAACGGGCATGTGTCGTGTGTCAGGCAGGCCCATCGGGACTGAAGCCAGGGACACACGTCAGAGGTGCGCAGGGCACCCAGCGGTCACGGCCTGGGCACGAGGGAGGCCAGCCACATGAACGGAACAGAGCAGAGGGCAGGAAGACACAGCGGCGGGACACAGGGTCCCGGACAGAGGCCGCGGCTCAGGCCTCCCCGTTCTACCCGCAAGAGGCCCACCGGACTCCCTTCCTCCCCAGAAAGCTCCACGATGGCCCGTCGGAGCCCCAGACGCCGACGCCCTCCGCGCGGGTCGGGGCCTCGCGAGTGCCAGACGTAGCTGGGATCCCCCGGCCGTCCTCAGCCGCACCCAGAGTCCCCCCGGCAGGACTCAAACTCTCGGTGAGGGACAAGAGCTCTGCCGACAGGGCCCTCTCCCGGGGCTGAGAGCTGCCGGCCCAGAACGGGCTGGCCACCCAGGCCCCACGTCGGCCAGGCCGGGACCACGGGGAGAGGCCGTCCACTCATGAGTGTTCACTCTGGGTAGGCCACGATCGTGGAAATTTCCTTCCTCCCCGCCCGGGGGGGGGGGTGGTGATGGTGGCCTCCCCCGGGGGGGGGTGTGGGGACAGAGAGGAACAGGACAGCGGCAGTTGTCCCCAGACCCAGCTTCCACAGGGAGCCCGCAGCTTCCAAAGTGGAGGCCAGGTGACAAGCAGGCTTTGAGGGCAAACCTTCCACTTCTCCTTTTGAAGCCTCTTTTATGACTTTTTCAATGAGAAGGAGGCATCAAGTGACCAGGAGTGAAAGCGATCGGTATGGAAATGTTCGGGAGGGTCTCTCACCAACGACCTGCACAAATATGGAACCTTCTGGAGCGTGGGGCGGGGCTGGGGCTCCGCGCCCGTGGACGGACGCCAGATGGGCCAGGACAGGACCAGCAGAGGCCGCCCCGTCTCAGCCACTAGCGTCTCCTGGATGCATCGACGCCAGGAGCCTCCCGCCAGGCTGGGCGTTCTGCTGGCCGGGGTTTTTATTGTCGAGCTGTTTTAAAGGCTGCGTTTCTTCCCCATCGCCGCACAAAATTGATGCCCTTACTCTTCAGACGGCCGGCTGTCTTCGGGCAGAAAAATGCAACGGGGGAGCCCTGCACCCATCCGGTCTGTCTCCATGAGAGGAGGGGGCCCGAGTCCGGCCGCCAGCAGCCGGCCCAGGAGCCGGCAAGGGCCGGTGACGAGCTCGGTGCGTTTACAAGACCCTCCCGCCCGGGGGTGTGGCTGGCTGGGCACCCTGGGCATGGCTCAGCCCCCGGCCCGGCCCCGCTTCAGAGCTGCTGCCCTCACTCTCTCCCTCCCCGGTAGCTGGGCACCGAACTCCCTCCAGCCCCACAGCCCGTGTTAACCTAGCGTCACGGTGCTGGGCCTGCTTCCGGCTTCCCCCGGCCACGGCCGCTGAGCGCAGTCTGTATCTGGGAAGCTGGTGCCCCTTCCCTGCCTCCACCCTCCTGCTACGTTCCCCCCCCCCGGTCCTCCTACCGCGGCAAGGCCCAGCGCGGCCCTCCGAAGGCAGAGACCAAGTGCACAGACCCCAGTTTGGGGCACGTTGCCGTCGTGACGATGCCCACGGGCGCGGCTCCCGGCCGGAGAAGGTGGGGGGGTTCCATTATCCCCAGTTTACAGAGGAAGAAACTGAGGCCCGGGGGAGCTCGGTAATGTGCCTGAAGCCACACAGGCTGGGTTGGAAGGCACGTCCCTCTCGACGGACACCAGCGCATTGCAACACGCCTCCGAAGCCAGAAAACGGCCCCCGCGGGCCGTCCAGGGTGCGAGTCGCCCGGGCTGAAGGCAAGCCGGGAGGCCTGGAGGCCCAGTGCTGTTCGAGCGCCAACTGGACCCATCCGCCCGTCAGACACGGGCGTCCGTGGAGGAGAGGAGCCCAGTGCGCGAGAAAACAGGCCGTGGGACCGCGCCACGAAAGCCACGTGGGTCTAGCCGCTGCCGGCACCTGGCCGTGCCGGGTGGGCCACCTGAGGGCCGGAATGCGTGCGAGCCACAGCGTGCGTCGGGAGGCCGCCGGAGCCGCCTCCGAAGCGGCCTTCCAGCCCCGGGCGAACCCTCTGATGACGCGGCCTCTGAAGCGCTTCCGGGTCCCCAGCTCACAGAAGCCGCGGAAGATGGCCCGTGGTCATGCGGTCTTCGGCCACGAGGCTGTGAGCTGGGTCCCTGTGCGGGCCCCCCCACGGCCCTCCTTCCTAAAGAAAGGAGGCGACGATCCCCACCCGGGCCCGCCCCCCAGGCACAGCGGTTACTCCCATTCGGCCCCCGGTGGGCACACGGCGGGCCCCCGCCAACCCGGCGTGGGGTCGGGGAGGCACCGGGCACCCCCTCTGGCAGAGCATGATGGGGACAAAGGGTAGCCTGGCTCCCTGAGCCAGTCTGACTCCCACCTGACTCGCGGGAGGACCACTGCGTCCCCCAGGGGACATGTGGCAACATCCGAGACAGTTGTGGTTGTCACAACCAGGGTGGGGGCGGCTGCCGGGATCTGATGGCAGTGGCCAGCTGCTCGCCACATCCTCCCCTGCACGGGACGGCCCCAGTCCCGGACGCGGCATGCTGAGGAAGGCGCTTTGGGCCGGGGCGGGGGGGGGGGGGGGGGGGGGGGCGACGGCACTTCCCTGAGTAGCAGGACCCTGCCCACGGGTGAAGAAACGGCTGTCCCCAGAGCCCCGGGCAGCCTGGAGGCAGGTGTTGGGGGAGGCCGTGGCCCTGACTCCTCCGGCCCGGTGCTGGGGCTCTCCACGGCCGGTGACGGGGAGCCACAGAAGGTGCATGAGACGGAGCCTTGCCACCAGTGCAGAGGGCCTTCCAACTTTGGACTCAAGGAAGCCAAGGGTGGGGGCCACGGCTAACTCAGCACCACCTGAATGTCCTAAAGTGAGTTCTCAAACATGGGGCACTTGTTTGAGAACTACCTTCGGTGACCTGGGTGTCCCCTCCCGACCCACCGTGCACCGTCTCTCCCCCCGGCTCTGGGCTCCAGGGGCCCCGGCTGCCCTCCAGCAGCCCGCTGGCTCTGCCAGTCAGAGGACCAGTGCAGGGTGACCCAGTCCTTCCGCACCCCCCCCCCTCAGGCCCCATCCCACCCTTGGCTCCCCACTGCTCCCAGCCCCGCCCTGCGCGAGCCCCGGAGATTCCCCGGCACCAACCCCCGTCTTTGCACACGGCGACCTCGGTAAACTTGCTTCCAATCACCCTGGCGACATGGAGTGTCCCTTTCCTGCCGGGACCCTGCCATCTCCAGGTCCCTGAGGCCCATACTCAGAGGGGGACTAGGCAGCCGCCGTGGGGAGGGTGAATTCTCTGGCTGTGACTCCCGTAGGCCTCCGTTTCCCCAGTCGGCAGAGCGAGAGCTTATCCTGGGGGATTCCGAAGGACTTGCCCCGCAAGCCCTCGCGGCCTTCGGGAAAGAGCGACAAGGCAGGTGGCCGCAGCGGGAAGTCGTCACAGCCCGGAGAAGGACCGCCACCACCGGCCACCCCTCCCCCGGGCGGCTAGCGGCCTGGCCCTGGCCGTGTTCGCATTCAGCAGCTCACAGACCCCCTCACCAGAGCCCTCTGAGGTAGAAGGTGGCCCCGTGGCACAGATGGGGAAACTGAGGCAGAGGAAAAGTCTGTCATTACCTAAGGTCAGAGAGCTGAGGAGGGCACGGCAGGGTTCTCCCTGTCCAGGCCCAGAGAGCCCTTATCCTCCCGTCCTGCCGCCTTGTGAAAAATACAGCCACCGCCCTTGGGAGCTGCCCAGGACCTCCATAGGGGACAAGACAGACCTAGCCCTGAGCCCACTGTTGGCTGTCGGTGCGCGTCAGTGACCACTGAGGGCAGGAGCCCCCAGGATGCTAAAATTAATGGGCAAAGGGTCAAGAAGAAACAGGATATTCGCATCCTTAAAGAAGCCTCCCTCTCTAAAAAACAAACAAATACTCGCCAGTGTCAGCGGGCTATGCTCCCGGGTCACGGGCAGGGTGGGGGCAGAGGGCCTTCTGGAGGCGGCTCGGACCCGGATGGTCTGCAGGCGCCTGGAGATCCATCACCGTGAAAGCCTTCCGGGAACCCAGGGAGGCCAGTGCCGCTACGATCCCATCTCACAGGAGGGGAAACTGAGGCTCAGAGCGGCGGGCCACGTGGTCATGTCCACGCAGGTTGTGGGTGGTGTAGCTGGGGGTCGCACCTAAGCCTGTAGCCCAGGACCCTCTACAGGCCCACACGCCTGGCACCCGCTCGCCCCTCGGCCGACACAGCCAGCGCTTACGGGGAGCCCTCCGGGAGCCGAGATCTCCAGAGACACGAGACTTCTCTATTCACAGAAGCTAGAACACAGGAAGGGCAGACCGTGTGGTCCACAGCAGAGTCTAAAGGAGGAAGAAACTCAGGCGGGCAGACAAGGTTCAAGAGCGCTTCCCGGAGGAAGGAGCAGAGTCACAGAGCTTCTGCCGTTGCAGCCCCGGGGCCACGTTGCCAAGACCACTTGCGATAACCAACCCACTTTGGGTCTTTCCTAGGCTGTATCCACACCCAGCCAGGAGGCCACCCACCCAGGTGAGAGACCTGCCATGTGGCTGCCTCCCCTCCCACCCATGCCACCGACAGGAACGAGGAGGGGAGGCCCCCGAGCTCGGCCACAAGCAGCTGCTCTCAGGTGACACTGAGCCACGGGTCATCACTGCGGACCCTCTGCCCCTCCCCCCGCCGGCACCGAAAGTTCTGGGGCTCCTGGGGATGGGCCCTCAAGGGGCTGCAGGGGGAATTGCTAACAGGCTTATGGCCAAGGGGCCCGGGCAGAACGGGCAGGGGGGCACCCCACGGAGCAGGTAGGTGCGTCTCCCCCTGGGCTCTGGTGGGGAGGTCTGGGGGGGGCGAACACCCCCCCCTCCACCTCCTGCAGCTCCCCACCCCCACGCCACCCCCATCTTCCCCTTGAAGAGCTGACAAAGGAGTCGGGTCTGTCCCCTCCCAGCCGGGCCCAGTGCATCGTCCCATCTGACCCCAAAGTGCGACTCAAACAGAAAGTGAAGCAAAGACTCAGAAGACAGGCGCTCGCTGCCCGCTGACCCAGGTCCCGAACCCGCCCGTCTGACCCCTGCCTGGTGCTCCCACCCCACCCCAGGCCGGTGGAAAGTCCGACAGAGAATCAGCAGCACACTGCCAAGGCCCCCACCGGCGGTGGGAGGGGGACAGAGAGCTCCCTGCTGAGCAGAGAGCCAGCAGCTACTTTCCATGGAAAAAATGTCTTCAGACCCCCCCCAGAGGCCAGGAGGCCCCAGCCCATGACTCAAGGCTCTGCTGCAGCCACCGCTGAATCGCTTCCCAGACAGACGCGCCCCCCCACCCCCCCACCCCCGTGTCCTGAGCCAAGCTCCGACCCCCTCCCATCTCAGGGCCCGCTCCAGGCTGAGCCCCACCGCCCCGAGCAGGCCCGGAGCCCTCTGCCCGCACACCCCGTGTCCTCGGGGACCTCAGCCGGGTCCCACCTGTCCGGTAGAAGGAGAGGCTGGGGGAGGAGGGAGGGGGTGGTTTCTACTTGGGCCCTAAGGGCCCACAGGGGCTGTGCTCAGGGGACGCCCTGCTGGGTGGGCTCCCAGGGCAGGGCCTGGCTTTCAGGACTGACACGGTTCGGCTGGTCCGGTTGAACCTGAGTCCCTTCGGGCGGACACCCGCTCGTCCTTGCTACGTCACTGGGCATCTCTGGTTTTATTTCAAGAAACATTTCTGACGAAACGTGGAGACGGCAGTGGGCTAGCCACCCCCCCCCCCCATGCAGACTGTCCCAACCGCGAAGTCCTTGCAGACAGCGGGCTATCTGGGATGGGCTGTGGTCCCCTCCGTCGGGGGCCTGGGCTCCATCAGGGTGGGGGCGGGCAGCATCTATGGGGAGGCCCTAAAATCTTGAGGACGGGGAGTTGACATCCTTTCCTGTGCAGCTCCTGTCACGTTCCAGCACCCCTGCTCTGGAGTGGGGTCTGGAGACCCCGGCTAGTGGTGCTGGGACAGGCAGAGGCCCCGACCCGGGGGCAGGGGGCACAGAGGTCAGCTGTCACCCTCACTCCAGGGCAAAGGTGGCCAGGACCTGGGGACGCCGTGAGGTCACCGGCACTCAGCCCCACACCACAGGGCACCCCCGGAAAGCACTGGAATGGGGGCCCTCTGAACTGGGGAGCCCTGAGGGCTGAGCCAGCCCTGCACCCCCAGGGCACCACCCCCCCAGACCCGGGAGCCCGCGATGCCAAAGGCACGGCCGGCGGGCAGAGCAGAGTGGGCTGGGCCAGGCCCGGATTCGTGCCCCCGGAGTCGGTGGGCTCGCGGTGGGCTCGACAGACACTGAACTTCGGGGAGGAGCCCCGTGGAGCGCTTCACCTCTGTGGCCCCCCCCCTCAGCCGGGGCCGCCCGGCCAGACGCCCCAGTAAGTCCGCAGCAGGGAATCCTGTCCTGCTTCCCTCGCCTCTGGAAAAGACCCGTGGCCCATCGACTGTCCTGATTCGAAAGCCAGGAGCCGGCCTGGGACCCAATCCGTGTTCCGTGTGTCACCAAACTATCTGTCTGGGGCCTCATGTTTTCTCCTGACGTCACCCGCACGGTCTGCATCTGAAGCGGCTGTGAAACCCGCAGGGGCATAATCGCAGTTGCCTCTGCAAAGTGAGATCAGATGGTTTTTCCAAACCTCCCCCAACCCCTGCCTCCTCCCCCGCTCCCCCTCTCGCTCCTTTTTTCAGTATGTTCTTTGGACCACGTCCAGATGTTTCCTGCAACAACAACCCTCCAAAAATTCACAAAAAAGAGAGCAAGAGTGAACAGCTTCCTGCCGGCCGGGCGACGTGGCGGGGCGGGGGCGGCCGGCCACGTCCGCAGGCCAGGGAGGAGGCGGGCCCCAGTCCGGCCCGGGTCCTCTGCCGCCCCCACACCCCGGGTCTGGACCCCGGGAGGACACGGTCCCGGGGCCCCGGGGCGTTAAGGACAGCCCCTCTCCCCGGAGGCCGGGGCCCTGGCCACACTGTGGGCCGAGGGGAGGCCGTGGCCCGGGAAAGAGCAGGGCAGGGCATCAGGACCAGGCTTCGGGCTCAGACCGTCCTGCTGGGCCTCCCAGCCCCGCAGCCGAGGCTGAGCGGCCGCAGGGAAGCCACGTCTCCACGCGGAGCCTCTGTTTCCACAGGACGGGGGTTGTGCTGGGAGCCTTAATTAAAAGCAGCCTCTGTCCAGGGCTGGCACCAGGGAGCGCCTCAACTGGACCGAGTCACCCGGAGGCAGGTGTGGAGCTGAACAGGGAGGGCAGGTTCCGGAGGGCTCGCGGCCAAAGGGACACCTGTGCCTCAAGGGGAGCCCGGTTTTTCCGCAGGCCCACGTCGAGGCCGGGGGACAGCTTTGAGCAGAGGCCCGAAGGCTGGACAGACACACTGTCGGGGTCCTGAGGCGCCTCTGGGGGGGGGGGCTGGCACATGAGGGCCCCCGGTGGGGTGCGGGACGGGGCCAGGCCTCCCGGCCCTGTTGCCACCATCAAAGCCTTGAGCCAGCGGGGAAAGACCCAGATGCTGCCTTTGGAAGCCCCTCCCAGCCCCCAAGCACTCCAGCTTCTGAGATGACACAAAGTCTTTGCGTCCAAAGTTGTTCGCGCCCCCCCCCCCCCACCCTGTCTGCTTCCCTGTGACCCAGGAGGTTGAGATCTGGCATGGGGCTGGCACAGGTCCCCCCGAGCCCACGGAGCCTTTGCACATCTGTTCTGCGCGGGGACTCTGGGCAGGTGGATGTCCTGGGTGGGCAGAGCTGGGGATGCGGACGGGAGGAGAGAGGGGTCAAAGGCCCCCAGGGAAGCCTCAGCCAGCTGTCACAAGTGTGTGTGGTGCCCTGGGTTCCTGGAACAGGACTGCCCTCTGGGGGCCGTGAGGGAAACGGGGCCGACACCTTCCCCACTCCCCTGCCTCCAGGACCAACCACCAGAGATGCGGCACAGGCGTCCCCAGGACCAAGCTCAGGTTCAGCGATTCACTAGGGCTCACAGAGCCCAGCCAAGCCCCTGCACTCACGGTCACAGTCTCTTCCGGCCGATGGATGGCGGTCAGCTCGCCCAGGACCCTGTGTGACCACACACGCGGGGTGCAGCCAAGCCAGGAAACCATCTGAGCTCAGGTGTGTAGGTTGTCACTGGGCAGCGGCCACGTAGACGCGGCCGACCTGAGCCTTCTGCGCACCCCCCCACCCCAACCCCCACCCCCGAGGTCGAGCTGAAACCGTGTGGCCCGAGGGTCCCCGTCGATGCCTCTGGCGTGGGCCGAGGCCCCAGGCAAACAAAGGCAGGACGACATCCAAAGGGCCCAGAGGTCGCCTCCCAGGAGCTGGGCCAGGGCCAGACCTTTGGAAAGTGCCGGCTGTGGGCACACCCCAGCTGCCCGGTTAACCTTTTCCTGCCCAGTGACAAAGCCCGCCGCACACCATGTTGGAAGGCACCGGGCCCGAAGGAGCCCAGGTAGGGGACAATGGGGAAGGAAAGCATCAGGCAGACTTGGAGCCCCCCCTCCGCCCACCCCCGGGGTGGGGGGTGGGGGGCAGGACGCCTGCCGCCCCCTCCCCCTTGTAGGTGGTGAGCGGTGGCCACGCGGATGTCACAGAGCCCGAATCCACGCCCGATCTCACACGGAGGCCCACGCTCCTCCCACGCTCCTCCCACGCGCCCACTGGGCCCCTCGGCGAGGTGGGCCCTGCTCGAACCCGCCCAGGCCCCCCAAGAAGAATGCGATGGGACCACTTCAGCCGTGGAATGTGCAGCGAATGTCTGCAGGGGTCAGGGCGGGGCGGGGCAGGGGCTCCGTTTCTCCCTTCCGGATGAAGCCCCAACAGAGGAGGCAGCTTCGGGGGACGGAGGGGCCCAGAACAACCCCCTCCTCTGATGGCAGGGCAAGTCGCCACCTCCAGAGAGTAGAAGCGACCTGCCTCTGGTCACGCAGAGCCGTCACGGCCCTCAGCCACCCCCACACCGGGCACCCGTCCAGAGACGTCCCCGATGCAGATTTCATCTTCTGATTCTTTGTGGACACATTTTGGAAGATCCGTACCTAACGGCTTTTGTGAACACAGTGGCTCTCCAGGCTGGTCCCCGGGGAGAGTTGTCAAAGCAGGTAGCACCCAAGCGGGCTGGCCTGGGCCCCGGCAGCAGCGAGAGACTTTCAGTTCGGCCTAACGAGGACCAAACAAGCAGGAACCAGATAATCCTACCGGCCCTGCCTGCTTACAGACAAGTCTAGAGAATCCCCAGGTAACACATAGGCCAAGGTTCTGGAAGGTTCACAAACACAGGCACAACGGCCCTGTAAGCAGCAGTGGGACCAGGCCAATAGAGCTCAAGATTTGGGGCCCACCTGGCATAGCTGAACCCCCAGACCTCAGTGTCTCTAACAAGAAGATGGGAAAACATCAGCACTGGCCCCAGCGGTAGAGATAAGCCCTAACAAGAGGGCTTAAGCCAATGGTTCCTTCAGGAGCACCCGGTGGGGCGGTCACTGAAGGTCCTTGATTTCTCCAGACTGTCCTCGACCGTCATGAGCCCCACCCGGGGTACGGGGAATGGAAGCCGAAAACTTTGCGCTCACTCAGAGAACTGCCTAGTCATCCTTCAGTGCCCAGCTCGAAGGGGGAGCCTTCCAGCCCCTCCTCCGTGGGTTGCGCTCTCCTCTGTTCTCCCACAGGACCTTGAACGGGACCTCCTCCTGACACGCATCGGCCCACATTTGCTGCCTGCATGCAGCCCCATGAGAATGTTCTGGACTTTCACGGTCCGATACGCCAGCCACTAGCCACATGCGGCTTTGGAGAGCTTGAACGTGACTTGTACAAGTGGAGATGGGCTGGGAGCGTAAATATATACCAAATCTCAAAGACTTTGTACCCCCAGACCAGATGCAAAATAGCTCATTAGTAACTTATATTGCTTGCATATTGAAATGACACTGACTCTACATGCTGGGTTAAATAAAAAAAAATTATCAAAATTCGCGTGCTTCTTGACGTGACTACTGGCACATTTTTAATCCCGTATGTGGCCCACACTGCATTTGTGTCACAGGGACTCTGCTAACTGCTGTCTATGGAACCAGCTCAGATTTCCAGGCAATGTTTGCTGAATGAATGAATGAATGAATGAATGAGTGGGTGGGTGCTCAGGCCGAGGGCCCCGGAGCCTCTGACTCACCCCAGCGTGACTGTCCTGTCGTCCTGCAGCCCCCTCGTCCGGGCTACGGCCCACCCACATGTCACGTGCTCAGCTGTGCGGGGCACCTGGTCCTGTGCTGGGGTCTCAGGGCCCCCGAGAAGACGGGGAGCCCCCGTGAGCAAGGAGCCTCAGATTAGCATGTCCCTGACCAGCTGGGGACATGAGGGGGAAGGCATGGCGCTGGCCTTTTTCTCAGAGTCTGCGAGGCCAAGGAGAGGGAAGCAGGAGGGTCGTGGACAGTTGGTCGGGGGCAGAGTCACTTGAAAGGCGGTTGGGAGGAGGCCTCTGGAGCCATCAGATGTCTGGCTGACGCTTAGCCGTGTGGGCCTCATGCTGCCCAGCCTCTTTCCCAACCTCCTCCTGGGCCCCAGGCACAGGCTGCTTCCTCCCCGTCTCTACTCTGAGCAGTTCCTTGAACACCTGACACACTCCCGCCTCTGAGCCATCGCCCCTGCTGTTCCCTGCTGGGTGGTCCTTCCCTGGCTCGTCACATGGCTGGCTCCTCGTTGAGGCCTGCTCCCACTATGTACCCCAGGTTGTCTTCCCTTGATTCCTCAGAGTGCTTGGCTGGGGCTGATGGCCCTGGCCCCCCATTGGCCACTGGATGCCCTGCAGAGGCTGCTGGTATGTCCCTCACTGCCCTTCTCTTACACGACTTGCTCAGAACTGGAAAGGTGCCCTCCTGGGCCTTTCTGCAGGCTCTGGGGACAGGCCGGGGGCATCACCTTGGGGTCCAGGGTGGTCACAATTCATAATCACGTCACACCGGACAAGGTCTGGCCACGGAGGGGCTCCCACTGGACCTCCCCCAGGCCTGGGGGCCTTGATCCCCTCGTCCTGCATCCCTCCCCGCCCCCCCCCCCCCAGCAGGTGCAACCTCCCCGCCGACTCCCTGCCCTCCAGGTGTGAGATGACCAGCTGGGAGGCGCATGCAGGGGCTCTGCGGGAGGGGGGGGGGCGGGGGGCAGGCGAGGCAGGTCACAGGGTTCCCGGGGCCTTCCTGTCTGGCTTGGAAAGCTCCCTCTCTTGTTTTCCGCTCTGTTTCCAGAACAGGATGTGGGAAAAGCAAGCATTTAAGGACAAGAGGACCCCTCAACCAAAATGAAACCAGAGATGCTGATATCGGGCCCCTCGACGCTTCGGGGCTCCGGGTCGGGCAGCTCCCGGGCCCCAGGCGCGCGACAGGGCGCCGGCGGCCCCGGACCACCCCGCAGGCAGCGCGGGGCGCCTGGACGCGGGGAGAGGGCGGGCCGGAGACGGTTGCCAGGGAGACGGCAGGCTTAGCCAATCAGCAGGGTCCACCGCCGGGCGGCGGGCCGCGCTCGGCGGGGCGACGCTGCCCTCTGGTGGCGGTCGCGGGTGCCGACAGCCTGTGCTGCAGTGTCCCCAGACACCCGAGGGAGGCCTGACCTCATTCCAGGTGCATCACACCTGTCCTGAGGGGCAGGGGCTTCTCGGGGAGAAGGCTGGAAACCTCCAGGTGTGGCGAGGTTCCCGTCCATCCCGTGCTCCAGGGACGTCACTTTTTGTCGGAATCACGCCCACGTGCAGCCCCACAAGTCAAGGAAAGGGGTTTGCAGGGACTACAAAGAGCTCGTGAAATGTCTCTTTGAATTTGACTCCGTTCAGCGCCGTAATCCGCAGAGTTCAGCGTGTGCAGAGATCGGCTTTACTGAACCCGCTAGTTCCATAGCATATGTATCCCCTAAAGTTGCAACATCCAGGGACTTCCAGCTTGGAATAATTGGATGGCGCCACCCACTGTCCACCCGGAGATGTGCAACCCAGCTGTACAAGCGGCAGTAACTCCTGGGCTAGGGGAGGGGGTCCGGGACCGTTGGAATTCCTGGAGCCCTAAGAGGGCCTGTCCAAAGTCACAGGGGTGGCCGCCCAAGGGGGCTGGCTCCAGACCCTTAAGCCGGCTGCCCACTTGCCCCCTCACCCCCAACTGACCCAGGGGAGCAGGTGCACAGTGACAGTTCCGGCTGACTGGCTGGCGGGTGCCCTGCCTCCACTCTCCTGAAGCCGCCGCAGACCCAGCCCGTCAGGCCTCCGTCTCCTGCCCCCAGACAAGACCTCAGAGTCCTTCTCAGCACAGCGCTCCAGGCAGCTCGGCCATTGGTTGGAACCGGCAATCAGCCCGCCCCCCAATCCAGTCCGTTTCCTCCTAACTCGTTATTTGTGTGTGTGTGTGGATTGCTTTTGTTTTCCTAATGAAAATCCATTTGCTGTTGTAGCCAACGGCCATTGGAGTTGTCCTCACTGGCAGACTCCCACGCCCCTCCCTCCGACCTGCTCCCCCCACCCTGGGGCCCTCTGAGACCTCATGGCCCTCCGGCAACGCCCGTATCTTGGTCCTCGGCCCCGTGGGCAGCCTCCACTTGGCTCACCGGGGACCCTGCAGCCCAGGCAAGTCCCGCCTTCCACTCCCACCCCCCACTCCCCACCCCCTGCACTGACGCCCTGCTTGCTCTCCCCTCCTACGACCGTGGCCACCCAACCCCGGACGGGGAGAAACTCTCAGAAACCCTGCCTGTCTGGAGGGAAGGCTTGCCTGCAGGTTCCTGGCTCGGGGGCCCCTCCACCCCGGGTCCGGCGGGCCTAGGGCTCGGCCAGTGTTGCGGGAGAGCTGGGGGCTGAACCACAGAGCGTAACGTGCGCGCGGTGTGGCCCCTGCTTCCGAGGTCCCCAGTGTGCTCAGGACCCTGGGCGCCCCTCCTTTCACTTCCCTTCCCCCCCCCCCCCCCCCCCCTCCCCCCCCCCTCCCTTCCCCTCCCCCCCCCCCCCCCCCCGCCTCTAAATATGAGATACTAATAAGGGCGTGCTGTGGCATCTTTCTGGAAAAGCCAAGTCTTCACTTACAACAGCTGGAATATCTCACAGGGAAACGCATGGGTTTCCGTAAGTAAGAGCTCAGACAACAGTCGATGACTTTTTTTTTTTTGTATACATGCCGCTTCGATTTTCTAAATAAACTTTTTGAATTTCGAACAGCATTAGATTTACGGAGAGGTACAAAGACGGCTCAGCGGCCCCCCACGCTGAGCCCCCCCGCCCTGCCCCCCAGCGGCCTTTCCACGCTGTCCTGTCACGCTGCTGGGCACATTTGTCCTAACAAACGAGCCAGGACTGGTGTGTCGGGACTTTGTTTTTCACCCAGTGCCCACTTCCTGCCCCCAGGGTCCCCAAGACCCCACGTGACATTTAGCCACCACATCTCCTTGGACCCCCCTGGAAGGAGAGTTGCCCAGACTTCCCTTGTTCGGAGGATGATGGGCCGGGCGTCCCGTAGAGTGTCCCTCCGGGGGATCTGGTCCCCAGGTGGGTGCTCAGGTGCGTGCTTAGGTGGGTGGGGGTGGGGACCACCAGGTGAGGCACCGTCCTCACCACATCCTCTCGGGGCGCACGCTGTGGCCGTCACCGGCGGTGGCTCTGGCCACTGGCCGAGGTCACATTGCCCGGCTTCTGCACTGTGGAGCCCCCTTCTCCCCTTCGACACCGTCCCTCGGCCCAGCCCGCGCTCGGGAGCGGGGTCAGGCACCACCTCCCGGGCGCGAAGCATCTTCGCCAACTATCTAGCATTTTTCTCACGGCTCTTTGACCGCCTCCCCGTTATGTGTTCAGGTGAGCACGGACGGACTCACGGGTGTCTGTGTCACAGCTGGAGCCGTCGGCCAGCATGACCTCCCTCCGGCCGTCCTGGGCCACCCGGAGCTGTGCGGGTCACGCCCCGTGTCCGTCCGATGAGCCCCACTCCTCGGCCTTCGCTGTTCTGGTTGACCGGACCCCTTTCCCTCTCTGGCCCCGAGACGCTCTGGGCTCCTCCGGTCCGTCTCCCGCCCGCCCAGCCCTAGAATCGTCCCCATCAGAGGCCGGGGTCTGGGTGCCCGCCGGCGGCTTCTGGTCCCCTCGGCTGATGGCGCGGGGAGGTCCCGTGTGCCTCCCAGCAGGAGCGCGCACTCCCGTCTCCAGCTCTGACCCACCGCGTGGCGGCCGCAGCCTCTGTCCCCGCCAGCCTGTCACCCCCACTCCAACAGGGACAGGCCCGGGCCCCCCCACTTAAAGGCACGTGCCGGATCTGGCACCCCACATCCCGGGAACGGCTCCGTGGGCCCCAGCTCGCCCGCACACGCCCCCTCCGCCTTTAGCTTCGCAAACCCCCACCTCTGCCCCCCCCCCGCCTCCCCCCGCCATCCGTGAGGCGGCCGTGCACATGGCACTACATGCGGGAGCCTGTTCTGCGCCCGTCTGCCTCCGCCCCGCATTCTCCGGACGGCCTGGGGCCCTCGGTTTGCACACCGCAAGGCTCCCTGCTGGGGCGGCCAAGGGCTGTGGGTTTTGACAGGCGCGCAACGCCACGCACCCACCGTTTCGGGGCTCGCCGCCCCAAGGGGTCCCCTGCGCTCCACCTGCCCAGCCTCCCCCTGCCGAAACCAGCGTCTGCTCGCCCGCTCGGTGGCTTTGCGTTTTCCAGGAGGCCCGGCGAATGGAGCCACACGCCGCGTCGCCCTCTCTCTCCCCAGCCTCCACCGGCCGCCAGCACGCGTGCGCGATGCGTCCAGGTCCCTCTGCGGCCTGACAGCTCATTTCTCGTTCTCGCTAAGGGTGCTCCGTGTCCATCACCTAACCGGGAGGGGGGGCGGGTCTGGGCTGCTTCCCGTGCGGGACGATGGTGACCAGAGCTGCCGTGAGCGTTCGTGCGCGGGCTTGGGTGGGCGTGTCGTCAGGGCCGTTGTGTAAACGGCCAGCCGTGTGATCGCTGGGCGACATCTCGCTCTGGGGGAACCCACCGCCCCGCCTTGCAGCCTCCTCTGAGGGAGACGACGTGCCGAAGCCTCTCCACCTTCGAAGCTCCCACCTGGCCTCGGGGAGCTAGAGCGTCCGGTGAGGGGAGGTCCGCAGGCGTCGGCCGGCCTGCTCTTCCCCCGAGCGCTGCCTGGAGGCCGCGGTCCAGGCTCCACTGCCCTGTGCGACCCTGATTTGTCTCCTTCCCTCCGAGGTGACTCTCAACTCGGAGCCTTCGCGGAGCACGCTCTCAACCGCGTTCACCCGGCCACAGACAGAAGACTGAGGCCGGGAGGTACGCGTTGCACCCCCAGATCTCCAGCTGGGGTTGGACCCGGGGGCCCGGCTTCCTGACCCTCCAGCCTCCCGGGATGGCCCTGGCCACCGTGGCAGCTGCTGGTGTCGGCAGGGCAGGGGAAGCCAGGCCCTCTCCCGTCTGCACCAGAGGCCTGTCGTCCCCACCGCCGGGGAGGCTGTCGAAGCTGCTCCCCAGCCCTGCTGCACCGGGACACCCCCGAAGGGCAGGCGGCCAAGGAAGGTGCCATCTGGTTCACTCCGGCCCCTGCCCCATGATCCTCTCTGGGCAGCGGGCCACACTGGCCCGGAAGCTCCCAAGCAACCCGTGCCCGTACACACCGCAGCCAACACCGGTCCCCACGCCGGTCCCCACGCCAGTCCCCCAGTGGGAGCGGGTTCTCAGCCCCCGCGTGTGCAGCGTGCTCTGCTTCATAGGCGTTGGTCACAGACCCCACAGCCAGCCCTGCCAGCTTGGGTCAGGGTCACCAGGTGTCAAGACAGGGCCTGAGGCTCAGGGTCAAGAACAGCTGTGCTCGGGTTGCAGTGTGGAGTCCAAGGGGTGGGGCGTGTCGTCCAGTGAACGAATGAATGAATGAATGAATGAAGTCCCCACCCTCCAGATTCCCACCGCCCCCCCCCCCCCCCACGCAGGCAGCTCCAACCTGCCCTTGGATTTTCACCTTCAAGGGCACAATGATGCCCCACCTTCTGGGTCCCCATCTCCTAAAGCCACCTCCTGGGCCCCAGGCCCCAGAACCCGGGGCCCACAGCCCTGGCCTTTCCAGAGGTGGACCCCCGGGGGCTCTCTCTCTCTCTCTAAAGGCTCCAGCCCCAGCCCCTGTCCAGGTCCTCGCCCCGTGTTGGAGTCTCTTCACAGCAAAATAAAACAGCATAGTGGCAACTTCAGAGCATCTGACCCGGATGACCAAGGTCTCGTACACCCACATCACAGTTCTGGGGTGTGAGGCCTTTTGCCTTCATTGTGGGGGGGGGCGGGGAACCGAGGTCCAGGCGGAGCACACAGTGGCTGGGCTGCCTGGGCCCCCCCCCCGCCGGGCGTGTCCACAAGGCACATGTGCCGGCTCCACCCCAAACCGTCACATTTATGGGCTCGGGGGCCGGGAGCCGGCTCCTGGGGACGCTGATGCACAGAGAATTAGGAGCCGCCGCGGGTAGGGGCTGCAGGGGCGCCTGCTGACGGACACGGATGGGACAAGAAGGGAGCGGAGGAGGCAGGGTGAGCTCTGCCCCGGCACCTCCAGCAGAGGGCAGTGCCGCTCTGTGCCTCGGGCACCCAGGCGCCAGGGGTTGGGGTCTGGCTTCCCGACCGGGCTCCCCCCACCCCCAGAGGACTCCCCAGGGGCTCTGCATGCATCAGGGAGGCTGACCTGGGTGCCCTGGGCCCCCCGGCTGGAGGGCGGCTGGAAACGACGCGATGGCGATGTCTTCCGACACTCCCAGAACACAAGGTCCCCAGCAGCCCTTGAGTTTAGGGACCGATGGGACCGTTTGGGCACTAGGGGCTGGGGACTGAGATCTTTACATGGTCTCCCCTCCCGAGCTCCAGCCCCTTGCTGCCTGAGGTCCCCACGACTTCCCTGACCAGCTCCGAGGGGTTCCTGTCACTGGATGCTGCCGTCCTCATGCCCAGCGATGGCACCAGCTCCTGTCATGTGTGTCCTAGGCAGGGTCTCTCCCCTGCAGCCGCCACCCCCCCCCCCCATTTCCCATCCTCCCATCACACTGCCGGCTTGCTTTCTGATGGCAGGGCCAGCCCCTTCCTGTCACTAGAGAGTGAGTGCTCAGCACCGTCCCTCCAAATCCCCCTGCCCCACACTCACCTCTCCCGTTACCAACCCCAAGCCCTGCTGGGCCCATCCTGCTGGTGGCAAACCTATCAAGCCCAGCATCTCTGGTCCAGGTGATGGCCCCAGGCAGGTGTCACGGAGGCAGCTGGAGGCAGCAGGGAGGCCCGAGGCCAGGTGGCCGTGCCGTGTGGGCCCATGCGGAGCCCGGGGCCTCTGCTGGACCGCTGGAAACTCAATAGCACACAGTGGTGCTCCCGCTCCGGGGGGTCACCAGGGCCCCTGCTCACCGCAGGAAGTTGGTGTCAGAACCTTGCCCACCTGCACTCACTTGCCTCCTGGCCCCATCCTTCAGCCTGACTCCTCTGTGCTCCCTCACCGGGATGGGGCGGGGGTCAGCACGCTGTCCCGGGTGTGCTCCCCAGAGCCTGCGTCCTGGAGAACACTTGGGAGGACCCTGGGTTGGGGCAGGGTGGCCCCCACAGAGGTCATCTCAGACCCCTGGCCACCCGGGACTGACTCAGACTGACAGAGAGGGCCAAGCAGCTCGGCCCCTGCCTGGAGCGCTCCCCCGCCCCGCCCCCCCCCCCCCCCCCCCCCCCCCCCCCCCCCCCCCCCCCCCCCCCCCCGCCCGGCTCATTAGGAAGACACAGGTCTGCCCTCCGAGCACCAGTGCAGGGCCTGGGGAATACTGCTTTCCTGGTCTCCCGCAAAGGACCCTCGAGGCCCCTCCTGGCTCTGCAGCTGTCCGGGCCGCTCTCGGACGGGGACATGTACACCTGGGGCCCTCCCAGCCCACAGGAGCCCTCCCCACACGACCACTCCCGAGGGCCTCGTCCAGAGCCGGGCTGGCACCTGCTCGGGGCACACGACCGCCGCTCAACAGTGGGTTTGGTCGCGTGGAAGGTAGGAGAAGGGGTCCGTCAGCAGGGAGGAGCCCTCCCAGTTCTCCAGGCCCTCCCAGGACTGACCCTCTCTCCAGACCAAGGAAGCGGCCCCCCGTGGCTGGTATACACGTGCTTTCGACAGGAACGGAGCGTGGGCCAGTCCCGGCGAGGCCCAGAGTGGGGGTGCTGTGCTGCGGGGAGAGGTGGGGCTCCCCGTGCCCGCCCCCGTCCAGGCTGAGCTTGTCCTGGCTGAGCTCCCGCGGGCAAGGCCAAGGCCTTGACCCAGGGGAGGGTACACGGAGGGAGCACACCAAACCACGTCGTCACTTGCTCTAGTCCCACGGGTGCCCCCGACCCAGCCCTGGGGCCCGGGGAGCGACTCGAGGTGGCGGTGCGGCCGCCTCGTCAATAAGCCCCGGGGGGGAGAAGGCGGGTGAGCCGCTCCCGCTGCGACCGCCTCGCACGTCCTGGGGCTACTGAGGTCCTTGCACCCGTGTGTGGGTGTGTGCATGTCCTGTGTGCACTGTGGGAACGTACGTGTGCGTGCACACGCGTCTTGTGGGTACGTGTCGCGTGGGGGGCCAGTTGTGCACGTGCACACGTGGGTGAACGCACGCACGTTGTGTGTTCGCGTGTCGTTTGTGTGCACGTGTGTGTGAGCACATTCGGGGGGGGGGGGTAACGAAAAGGGAGCCCCCGGCCTGTGGTCGGCTGCACGCGTTCTGGCCGGGAGCCGCCCTCACCCTCGGGCCAGCTGTCTGGTGCCACAGAGCAGGACCCCGCCCTCAGGGCTCCCAGAGTCTCCCTGGGAAGGTGCCCGCTGGACAGAGGGCACAGGCACCACCTCCAAACCGCGGCCTGGCCCGGCCCGCAGGCAGCGTGGACGCGAAGAGCATTTATCACACGGGACGCAGCAGACGGGGTGTCATCACCTCGTTATTAACGGGGCAGCAAGGTGACCTCCTTCGTTTTGTGGCCTGTGTGTGGACCGCTCCCCCGTTCGGGCTCGGGCAGCCTGGGGCAAAGCAGGTGGCCGCTTGCCCAGTGCCCACGGATGTGGGGGGACCCCTCTCGGACCTGTGGCCCGGCCCCGGGGGGCTCTGGAGCCGAGCAGACCCGGGAAGGCCCCGCCCCCCCCCCCCCCCCCCACCGCGGCAGCCGGAGGCCCCGCTCGCCCCTCGCGAGGCCGACTTCCAGACCCAAAGCGGGAGGCCTCCCCGCCCCCCCTCCCCGCCCCCAGAACAAACGAGAACCGAACGGGGACGTATTTTTAAACGCTCATATTTTGTTTCTCCTCTCAGTTTTTCTGTGTTTCTTTCCACGTTCTGACACCGTTGTTCGTCCGTGCCCGGCACCTGCGGTGGCGGTGTTCAGAGAACAATCACGCAGGGAAGGAAGTTCACAGCCAAACAGAGTCTCGGGAAGGCCGGCTGGCAACGGGGGCGGGACAGCGCAAGGCTTTAAAGACCTCTCGGAAGGGGAAGAAAACCCTTGAACGTCTCGGGCCCACCTCCGCCCGAGGGGGACGTCTGCGCGCAGAGGTTCGTACAAAGCCCGTGCGCCGCGCCCCAGGCTTCGCGGGGAAGCTCTCGCCTCCGTGTCCAGAAGCAGAAACAAAACAGGTCCCACCCCCCCTCCCCCATCATCCAAGTATACATGAGGGATAAAATTACATTTGTACAAAAATAGATTTTTTTTTTTTTTTTTTTTACCTTTCCCGATGCTTTAGACATTTTATCTCTGTATGTACTTGTCAACCTCTCTAAAGCGTTAGCTACGCGTCCCAGCTAAGGCATGGCTAAGGATCGGGGACTGATGAAGCTGCTTGCTCCAAAGCATCTTAAAATAGATGCACTCCTTGCCTTGACATATTCATTCGAACCCGGATTTCACCAAAGGAGGGGTCCTTATTACTTGCTCACATGAAGCAAATGTACAGGAACACGGGAGGAGGGGGAAAGTCTGGATTAAAAATGAAAACAAAACGCTGGTAACCGCTACGCGTGTGCTGCGTGTCGACGGCGTGTGGCTCCACGCAGGTCCTCTCTGTACAGCACGGACATTTTACACCACACCCCTGCGAGGGCAGGGACCAGGCCACGCGCCCGAATTCCGTGATGGGGACAACATCAGCCGATTACCCACTGACTGCACGTCTGGCCGGGCCCTCCTAGGGGCCCCCTGCAGAGGAGGGAGCCCTGCCGTGGCTCCCCATGCTTGCCGCCGGCCCGAATCCTCTAGGAACGCCGAGACTTGGAAAGCCGAGGGCGTGGGGCCATCTTCCCCCAGAGACCGTGTGTTTCCAGGTGACAAGGGCAGGCTGGCTTCCAAGGAGACACTTGACGGGGGCTGGGGGGGGGGGGTGGCAAGCCAGAGCCTGGCTCTGCGGACACCTTGCAGACGCGGGACGCGGTCATCTGGGCTCCTCTGCCGTGGGAACCCCGTCTGCATGTCAAAGCGGGGCAGTGAGTCCGCGGAGCAAGTACGCGGAGGCACCTGCAGGCCGGGGCCCGGGCGGCGTCCGGCCCGGCCGAGGCGGGACGGGCAAGAGGTGGCTAACGAGCTGATGTTAGTGCTATCTTTAGAAAATTAAAGATTGTCCCACCAAAATAATAATAATAATAATAATAATAATAATTACAAAAAAAATCACCTTAATGGAACCAGATTGGTAATACTATTAAAGGTCTGGTCACATAAAAATCCTACCTCTCTACTGAGCAACGGGCCGTCTCCCCATCTACCGCCTTCTCAAACAGCACAGGATGGATGACAAGGACAGCAGACAGATGGAAGAGAAGGGCAGCCCAAGGCCCTGGGATGCTGTGCCTGCGGGCTGTGGGGGGGCGGGGCGCAGAGGGGCTGGGGGTTTCTGGCTGTCGAGGTGGCGGGAACCCGGGGGCCTCAGTGCTTTACGGACTAACAGCCGGGGCCCCCGAGGCCCGGAACGATGACGTTCCCACATGCCCGAGGGGGCGGGGTGGGGAGGACCGGGTGCACAAGGCACCAGGGATGCTGGGCGAGGGGCAGTCTACCATTTATTTCCACGACCGGGGACCCCGCGAGGGAGTCCCCAAGCGTCCCTGCGCCGCTGCTGGTCACAATGGAGCCCCCAGAGGCTGCTGAGATTTGGGGGAGCGTCTGGGAGCTGGGCAGGCCCCAGCACACCCCGCCTCTGCCGCCCGCCCAGCAGGGGACACCTCCCCACGTGATGAACGGGGTGGACGGTGGAGAAAGGAGAGTTTTGTGCCACCTCAGAGCCTCTGCCCGGAGCCTCACTTTCCAGCTTGGCCGGGGACTCTGGAAGGAGAAGAGCCACAGCTACTTTCCCCACGGAGGCCTGAGGGCCAGCAGGCCTGCCTCTCCGCATCCTGCCTCAGGACCCCCCCCCCCCCAGGGTACAGGTCATCCCCTCAAGGGCCAAGAGGGCAGGAGCTGTCTGCATCCCCTCACCCCCCATCCCTGCTCAGGCCCCCACTAGTGACAAACGCTGGGTTCATGGAGTATGAGGGGCGAGAATGGAAAGTACTCAGACCAAAGGGAGGGCATTACAGTGCAAAAGAAGCCGGTTCAACCTGAGAGAGCCCCTGCACCCCCGGAGCTCGGAGCGTGCCCCCCCCCCCACCACCCAGGAGGCAGCGCCCCTGCCCGGGTCGGCAGAGATGCTACGGAAGCAGGTGCTGGGCTGGACTGGGGAGCCATGAGCCGGAGCAGGTGTCCGATGGAGCCCCACATAAGGCTGTTGCCCAGACAAGACAGCAGCCGGGCTGGCTGTCCCCGAGGGGCATCTAGCCACAGGCCCGAGGACGCTGGCACGCGACGTCCCCGATTCCAAGAGGTTCCTACACACAACAGCCAGCCAGCAAAGGGGGCCTCTGTCCCAGCAGCTCCAGGAAGCAGCCCCCCCACCCCTGCGGGCCTCCCCTCCTCCCACCCCTGCGGGCCTCCCCGGAGGCCATCTCTGCCCGCGAGGTCAGCTGAGTCACACCAGCGTGGCCCGGACTTCCAGGAAGGCCGGGAAGCGGGCTCGCCCTCCAGGAACCGGGCGCGAGCCCGCCCCTCCTCACAGGCCGAAACAGAAGGCAGAACGGAGACGGGCCACACACTGGGTCTGGCTACCCTGGGTCGGACGGGGCTGTGCGAGCGAAGAAGCTGAAACCAGGGTGATGCAGAGAGAAAACCGAGGTGGGAAGGTGGGTGACCCCAGTCCCGGCAGCCTTGAGGTGGCCCCAGAACCCCGCACGGAGGTCAGTTCCCGTTCCGGTCGGCTCGGGGGCGAAGTTGCAAGCCATCTTTGGGAAGGGGCTGCTGGCCCGTCCCTGCGAGGGAAGGGGAGCCCGGGGCCCCGGAGCCCCTCTCAAGTGCGCCGGGGCGGGGACGGTGCAGGCGGGGTCGTTGGCACCCCGCCACTGACGCTGGGCGGGGCGCGCTGGCCGGGGGGGCACCTGACGGGCGGCGAAGGGGCCACTGCAGACACAGGAGGGTGGCGCGGGATGTTCCAATCACCAGCGGCTGCTACAGCTCCAGGGCAGGCCGGCGGCCAGGTGAGCCGCGCTGCCCTGAACGTAAGGAGGCGTCGGCAACTCCGAGGCTTAGCAGGCTGCGCCCCCACGTCGAGCAGGCCGGGCGGAGAAGGGGCGGGGACGGGGCTCCGCCGGGACGAGCAGCTGGCGGCCAGGCGGGGTGGCCAGGCCGGGGGTGGGGGAGCAGGCGGGCGCGAAGGACGGGCCGCGGGCCTAAGTCATTTGGTGTGGAGCTTCCAGCATCTCCATGAGGAAGGTGTCGATGGGCGTGTCCCCGATGAGTTTGAAGAAAAAAAGGTGTTCCAGGCACTTGAGGCCGATGGAGCGCAGGGCAGGAAGGCGCAGCAGCAGCTTGGCGAACCTGTGGGAGGGCCCGAGGAAGAGGAAGCGGACGGCCCTCCCCCCTCCCCCTTTCCCCGTGCCGGTGGCCGCCCGCTGGGCGCCTGGGGACAGGACCCAGGTTGGTCCTGCGCCCACCGCCCACCGGTGCTGAGCCCGAGGGGGAGGTGGGGCCGCTCAGCCGGCCAGGGCCTGGGGGCGGGAACAGGCAGGGTGGACACAGAGACCCCGAAGGAAGATCCAGGGAAGAGAGACCTGGGATGAAGAGTCAGGGCCAGGCAGTGGCTGGGCTGGCGCAGGCTGAGTCGGGCGTTACGGGAAAGCTAAAATATGTGGGTTCTCTCTCTCCAAGGGCAATAGGGAGCCACGGCAGGATTTTAAGCCGGGGAGAGAGCTACAGAAACGGATCTGAGTATCAGCAGTGCCTTTGGCCACAGCGGGGAGACTAAGGTGGGGCCGTTCGTGGGCCAGGCAGCAGGTCTGTGCTCGAGCAAGCCTCACCCCATGAAGCGCTGGCATCCCGGGTGCCCCATGCCAACGCCCACCCCTTCCCCAGAAATAGCTCTATTGGAGCTGGGCCAGAGGCATGATCCCCAGGCCCTGCCCGGCCCCTGGGGGTGGGGAGGGGCAGACTGACTGGGGGAGGGAAGGGGGAAGGCTGGGGCTCTTGGAGGAGGGACACCAGGCTTAGCTGCTCTGCCACCAAGGATAGTGCCCTGTCCCCTCCGGGGATGTCCACAGCTGCCCCCCCCCCCCCAGCAACCACACGGACCCTCGAGGGGCTGCGGGGCCTCGTTAACTATTCACAGCGTCTGTATTTCAGGGGAGAAAGCCCTGGGGTTGGCTGCCATGCAACCCACGTTTTAAAGGCAAAAACGCAGCATAGAGGCTGGACCGGGGCCAGAGAAAGCGGTTTTCTGCTGAGCTGGCGAGATGGGCTGCGGCGTGCAGCCAGGAAAAACAAGCAGGCCTGCCCTCCGTCCTCCCCGGGAAGTTTCAGTTTAAACCAAACCAGATGAGGCTGGGAGGGAGCGGGGCACAGTCGGGTGCGCGAGCCAGCGGGCACCGCGGGGCGGGCGGGGGAGAGGGAGGTCTGGTGTCCGGGGCTGGGGGGCACACGCCCTGCCGGGAGAGGCCCTTCCGGAGGGAGGGGCTAGAGTAGGACGACAGGCACAGCAGCACCAAGCCACCTCCTGTGCGTCTGGCGCCGTGGACCCAGAAATGAGGCCCAGCCCTTCCGGTGCCCCCGTCAGGTGGGAGGCAAACTCTGAACACGTTTAGGAAGCACCCGCTCTGTGCTGGCCCCCGTCCCTGCTGGGGGCTAGCACGCAAAGGCCCCGCCTCTAGGGGTTCCCTTCAGGGGCGGAGGAGACCGCTGGCTTCATTTTCATACCCCACGGAGACCAGCACCTGCCGCGTGCGGACCGTTTCCGGTGAGTTGCAGGGGGGTGACAGCGCATCCGCGGGGTCCCCGCCCTCCACACACCTTCCCTGACGGAGGCGGTGCCGCCTTCTAGTTCCCACAGCCGTGCGGGAGAGCGGGTGGCCGTCCGGCCTGGGGCCGGGGGTCTGGAGTGAGGCCCCGAGGGCCCCCGGGGCAGGGGGCCAGGGCCGCGGGCTCACCTTCCCGGCTGCTCAGGGTATTTGTGCTTGCAGTATGCCTCCAGGGACGCGTAGACCTTCTCCCGCAGGGCCTCCACCTCCGCTGGGTTCGAGAGCCCCTTGGAGTCTGCAGGGGAAGGGGCTGCGGGTCAGAGGCCTTGGCCCGGGAGGCTGCACGGGACACCCGGGCACTCAGGCGAGCTCCCCGCTCGGACGAGGCCGGCAGCCGCGGGCGGGTGGGCTCTGGGTCCCGACTTGCCACTCGCTGGCCACGGGACCTCAGGCCCATCCCTGGACTTCCCGACACAGTTTCCCCATCGGGGCTCGGACGCAAGGGGACCGCCCTCCCCCCCCCCCCGCCCCGGTTACCGTGGCAACCAGGCTGATGTCCCACCCTTGCTGCACTTAGGACTCCGTTCCTTTGAGGTGGATGAAAGCTCCGAACCTTCACCCCAGCAACACCCCAGAAACAGCCGCCCGCCCCCCCCGAGTCCTGGGACCCTGAGGGCGGGAGCCCGGTCCGGAAGGGGCTCTGCCCGTGGACGGCGATGCCCGGGACCACAGCCACCAAAGCCTCCAGGACCCGCAGGTGGGATCCGAGGCGCACGGGGCGGGCCGGGGCTCGGCCGGGTGAGCGTCGTGGGGCTCCCGGAACCAGTCGGAGCCCACCGGGCCAGGCAGTTCCGTCCAGCGTCCTCTCTGCCTCCTTGTCTCCCGGGGCTTCCCAAGGCCCAACAAGCCAACGTCCGACGAGCCCATCTCTCCCCGCAGCAGCCAGCCCTTGGTGGTATCGCGCTACGGTTCACGAGGCCCCGGGTCTGGTCCCAGGCAAGTGTGGTCCAACCCGATGGCTTGGGGACCGGAGGCTGGAGCCCACCACTGCCCGCTTGCTGCCGTCTGAAGCCGCCGCGGCCCCACAGCGGCTCAGCCACGGGACGGGCCCGCCGTCGGGTCGCCTCTGGGCCCCAGGTCGGGGGGGGGGGCGCTCACAGCAGCACTGCCCTGGCAGCCTGACATCCCGGCAGGTGCGCCGAGGCCCGGCTTGAATGCCGCAGGAGGCCTGGGGTCCTGGGCCTCTCGGGGACGCGCCAGGTTTCTCCTTAGCTCAGCGCCCCCAGGCCCTGAGGAGGCCCCAGCTGCAGCCATCTCCTTCCTGTCCCCAGCAGCCCCACACCCAGGACTCGGACATCGAAGGGGCACCAGCGGCCGGGCCACGCACAACTTGAACGGGGACCCCACCCGGGCGGGGCCGAGATGGTGTGGCCCGGCCTCCCATGCTGGCAAGATCACAGGCTTAGAGCATAAATCTGGGGGACAAAATGCCCCACAGAAATGGGGTCTCCCCTAAAGGAGACGTTCACGGATCCACAGGCGGATCGCTCAGCACTGGAGCGGCCGCAAGGCAGGAAGGCAGGGGGGCCCGCTAACCCCCCCCACCCCCGCCCCCGCCTTCCCCACGGCCCGGCCAGCTCGCCCACCTCTTCCTAGAAGCCCGCGGCGGCCCCGAGCCTGCCCCCCTGCGTCCCCACCCGCCCCTAGCAGACCGTCCGGGCTCCAGACCTTCCCTACGAGAAGTTCACGAGGACGCTGCCGCTTCCAGCGACCGGGATCCTGGCGGCCGGTGGTGCCACGCCGCGGACGCGGGGCTCGGAGGGCTCGGCCACAGGCCCCGCCGCACCGCGAAGGAGGAGCGCGAGCCACTGAGCCCCACTGCCCGCGGAGGCCGCCACGCTCTCACGCTCACGAGAGCCATGAGGCGGCGGCGTGCCCGCTCCGCCAGCGAGGAGGCCGCGAGCGATGGGCCGCGAGCGCCCGGGGCGTGCCAGGGGGGCCGTACCGGGGTTGAAGAGGACGATGGCGCGCAGGCAGCCCAGCTCCGTCTTGTCCATCTGCATGTCCCGCATCTTGGACACGAGCTCCGTCAGCACCCTGCGAGGACGCGGCACCGCGGTCCCAGTCAGGCCGTGGCCTCGCCGGGGACCCCCGCGGCTTCCCCAGGGGACTCGCTCGGGAAGCGGCGTGGACGCCGGGCACAGCCGAGAACGGCCGGGCCAAACCGGGGGGCCGCCCGGCCGGGGCCTGACGTCCCCCGCGCCCCGCGTGTGGTCCCACCCGGAGACGGGCGGCAGGTGGGATTTGCCAGGAAGGGACCCGTGACAGCTGCACCGAGGGGAGCCAGGGACCCGGACACGGTGGGAAGAGTCCGCCGCCACGGCTCCCCACGGCTCGAAGCAGGGCCGTGGCGCACGGCGCCCACACCGCTCCTGTGGGTCCCCCGGACGTGGCCCCCCTTGCTCCCTCCCGGCTGCCCGAGGGGGCTTCACTTCCAGACCAAGCCACGCCACCTGTCACGGGGCGAGCCCCGACCCAACCTCAGCTGGCCCAGCCCCTGCGGGCAGCGGGCTCCTGGGTCCCCGGGCTGCCTGCGCTCCCCGACCTCGCCGGCCTGCTCACTGGCCCCCAGAACTCGACGGCCGTGTCCAAGAAGTGGCAAGTGGCTGGCGAGGCTGGGCCACAGGGGACCAAGGACGGTGACCTGGGAAGAAGCCCCCAAGGGTCTGCGGGCTGGAGAGGGGAAGATCCCAGGGAGCCTCGGGGACAGAGTGGGAGGGGACAGGCGCTTACGTGCCCCACCACCTCTGCTGCGGCCAGCGGGGCCCTGGGGCAGGGGTCACCCGTTCCATTCGCTCGAAGGGCAAGGAGGAGCGGATTCCTTCCGATGCCGCTCTGGGCCCACTCGGGGTACAGCCCCACGCCTCTGCCGCTGTCACCTCTCTAGCAGCTGTGACACAGAACTGGCGGCTGGGTGCACGGTTGGGGCTGCATTCCTAAAGCAAAGCAGATCCCAGCAGGCCATCCTCTCTAAAGAAGGCCTCTGTGGACAATGGTTGCACCCCGCAGCTGCCTTTGCTGACACCTTGTACGTCAGCCTGTTAAAGGCCCTGAGAAGTCCTGCAGCAGAGACACGCCTGTATGCTGTTTAAACCAGCACTCGCCAGGGTACGTGGCCACAGCCCGTTTGCACTTGACGCATCCCGGGGAGCTCGAGGGCCGACTTCTTGGTCCTACCGGAACTGCCCTACAGGGCAGCGTGGTTCCTACGTTTACTCTCCCGTGGGTGACGGCCGGGGGGCCCCGCTCACCTCTGACGTCAGGGCTCCCGCACTCGGGCTCCCTGGGAGCCCTGCCACCACCTTCCCTCACTGCTCCCGTGCTGCGTCCCCCGCCCCAGGGACCCTACGACGTCTCTCCCAGCCCTTCGTCTGCAGCTGGCCCAACCAGACACCCAGGTGCCTGCAGCCGGGGACGGGCAGCTCCCGTCCACCCTGCCGGGTGGAGCACAAGGGAGCTGTGTGTGTGGAGCCACCAGACTGGGGGCGCGGGGTCCCGCCACCCCCGCCAGCGCTGCCTCCCTGCGTGTACGCTACGGAGCGCAGGGGTGCGGGGAGGTGAAGGAGCAGCGGCCGACACGGCAGGGCGCTCTCAGGCTTCGACTATTAAAAACACAGCAGCTGCTGTAAGATGGTGACTCCTCCTTTTCAGAAAGTGCAGCGCTCCTTCCCCAGCACGGGAGTTTAAAGAGAGCCAGGAGGGGGCCCCTGGGTGGCTCCGTCGGTTGAGCGTCCGACTTCGGCTCGGGCCACGATCTCGCGGTCCGTGGGTTCGAGCCCCGCGTCGGGCTCCGCGCTGACGGCTCGGAGCCCGGAGCCCGCTTCGGATTCTGGGTCTCCCTCCCTCTCTGCCCCTCCCCTGCTCGTTCTCCCTCTCTCTCTCTCTCCCTCTCTCTCTCTCTCTCTCTCTCAAAAATGAGTAAACGTTAGAAAAAATTTTTAAATAAAATAAAATAAAGAGAGCCGGGAGAAAATAAATCAAAACGTTAGGCTGTGGCTGTTGGGTGCCCCTCGCTGACAGACTTAGGGAGACGCGAACCTTCGTGCCTACACTTGCGTGTCCGCATCTGACACCCGCGTGAACGGAGCCCACGCTAAGCGGGACGGGAATGTGGGCCGGGGGCCCCACCTGTCAAAGATGGCGCCCACCCCGGCGCTGTGGGCGCTGTTCCGGTGCACGTGCAGCCCGGTGGCCAGGAGGATCCCGTCCTTCACGGCGATGGACCGGTGGGAGAAGGAGGCGATGAGCAGCTCGTTCCAGCCTGGGGGGAGGAGGGCGCAGGGTCACGCGGCTGCGTCCGGGCCCCGGGGCCACCCGTCCCCCCGTGGGGCTGCCATCCAAGGCAGCCCGCTCCATCACAGGACCATCCCAGAGTGGGGTCTGGGGAACCCCTACATGAGCGTGCCACAGGAACGGGGTTCCCGAGCACCTCTGTTTGGGAAATGCCTCTTTCTTCTACGGTGCAAACTGCGGCGATAAAGGCCCTGAGAAGTCCTGCACGGAGCGCCCGATTCGGCTCTGTTTAACCAGGTGCTCCCAAACTCACGTGCCCAGAGAAGTCTCTTCCCACAAGGGTGCGCAAGCCACGGAGGATGTGGGGGACTCTCTCCAGGGCGACCCCAGAGCTGCTTCCGTGAACCTTGTCTCAGCAGCGAACTCTCGCGTTAACGTGTGCCACCTGGGGCACCACCAAATAGTACGTTATCAAAGTGAAATAAGGCTGAGCCTCAGGCAAACCGGAGCCTCTCTTTACATGAGTTCCCAGCGCAGACAGACCAGAGCAGGTATCTCGGGTCAGGAAAAGGTACAGAAGAAAAAGTTGAAATGGAAACAATTTCTGTGCTTGGTTCTCACTGACTCCTGTGGAACCGGGAAGCCCGGAGCCTCTTCCCCCAGGACAGCGAAATTCACAGCCACACTCCCAAGGGCTCGGAAGGCTCCGGGCTCCGTGGCAGACGGGATCACGTAGACCATCCCGTTCAACACTGACTACAATCCTACAACAAAACCAGGAGTGGCCCCGTTTTACAGAAGGGGAAACTGAGGCACAGCAGGGGTTACCCCACCACAGCGAGTCAGGTCAAGAACGTGGGCCTCTGCCCACCTTCCCCTGATGGCTCTGGGTGTTGGGTTTTATGCCCCAACTAGAGTGGGAGCTCTTGGAGAAGGCGCCCCTCCCCTCCCCGCCAGGCTGGGGGCAGAGCCGGCCCCAAGAGCACCTGTCCTCCCCAGCCGGCCCCAGCCCTGACACCGTGGGATCACTCAGGAGTCACTCTGCTCTCCCTGCCGCCCCGCGGGGCCTGCCTGGTCCCCTCCTACCTCTGGGCCCGGCTGCCCTCTGCCATTCCCTCAGCGCCCAGCCGGGGGCACGGCCGGGGTCGGGGTACGGCCCCAGCCGGTGGACACAGCACCACCCAGCACGTGCAGGTGGCCCGGTGGGGCAGGAGGCTGGCGGGTGGGGGTGCCCCTGCCAGCACCCTCTGAAGGAAGGCCCAGCATAGCTGGTTCCCCCGTCCCTGCTGTCCCTCTGGCAGGAACTTGCTCTGAGGACCCTAGTCTCACGGCAGAAACCGGCAGAAAACGGCACGCCCATCACGTGTCGGGAACTGGGCCTGAGCTGAACCCCAGTGCCGACGCTCCCACCCACCTGCCGGCATCGCAACCCCCACCCACAGAAGGAGCTGAGGCCTCGGTGTGGGGAGAGGGCAGGACACACACACAACCCCCTCACCGGGGCAGCCCGTGACAGTCACAGTCCCCTCACCCTCTCCAGAGGTCCCCAGACAGCGCTTTACCTCTCAGAAGGCCACTTAGAGACCCCAAACCCAATACCTCCTTCGGGAGGGCGGAGCGAGGCCAGACGGGGCAGGGAGCCCCACGCTGCGGGAGGATGGGGCGTCCCAGGGTCTGGCCCAACCACGGGGCCCCAAGGCCCATGCCCTCTCCCCTCCGATGCCTTCCCCGGCCCCGACCAGACCGGCCACTTACCTGCCCTCAGCAGGATGACCTGGTCGTCCAGGGGCAGCTCTGAGAAGTGCGGGATCCGCTTGGCCCACTCGACCAGGGTAAAGAGCTGCTTGTCCGCTGCCTGGCAGATGTTGGTGACGGGGTCGTTGGGCTGGGCGGGGGGAGGGGCACACAGTGAGTGCCCTGCTGGGAACGAGGCCCGGACCAGGTCCCCCCACCCCCCCGTGGCACCTGCCCCGGGCTGAGGAAGGCCGCAAGACCAATGTGCGAACGGGCCACTTTACATCTCCCTTTGGGGGCATGCCCCGGCGGGACGACGACGGAGGAGACCGGGTCAGAGACGGGAACAGTGAGCAGGAGAGACGCTCGCTGGAGGACGCGAGCCAAGGACGCCTCCGGCACCCGGGAGGGCAAGGGGGCGTCCTCCCCAGCAGGACCCAGCCCTGCCACACCCGACCCCAGTCCGCAGACACGGATTTGGGACCGCGGACCTCCAGGACCAGGACCGGAAGATACTAAAAACGCTGCCGTCTGAAGCACTCAGTGCGGGGCCCGGTGACCCTATGGCGCAGTCGGGGAAAGAGAAAGGCAGGTGTGAAGCTGGAGCTGGGCCGGGGGGACCCGGGGGGCGGGGGACAGTGCTGGCCCCTCCGTGCCATTTCTTCCTCCCAGCTGTGGAGACGGTATCCAGATGCGGGCATCAGAGCCGCTTCTGCAAAGTTCTAGCCAGAAGGGACCTCTCCACTCATCCTCACCGATGAGGAAACGCAGGCAGGCCTCCCAGGCTCCTGGCAGGCGGAGCCTCGGGTCCTGAGCGAGGGGGGGTGGGGGCAGAAATCCGTCGCTCCGGGAACCACAAGGGCCGGGGCCCCCTGGCAGGGGCAAAGGCTCCTCTGAGGAGCTTCCCCAGACAGCGGCCATCTGCCCTAAAGGGAGGCGCAGACTCAACACCCGGGGTCCCGCGGGAGGGGCCTGCTGAGGGCTTGCACGGGAAGCCAGGTGACAAACTGTCACAGAGGCCACCAGGTGGGGAGGGGCTGGGTGAGCAGGGGGGGGATGCGGGCTGTAGGAACAGGCGTCAGCCAGGGCTTCTGGGGCTCACGGACGGACCCCCAGCCCAGGGTGACGGCCCCCAGCACACCCCTATACTTGCCCTCACCCCAAAATCCCTCTGCTGCCCAGGGCTGGCCTGTGGGGGTGGGTGTTCCCCCCTGCGTTCCCTGCAGCAGATTCCGCGTCGACCAGAAGCCGGGGGCCAGGCTCTGCTCAGGGCACACGTGTCCCCACGCAGCACCCCCATCATCCACACTGGCACCAAGGCTGGCCTGCATGGGATCCCCAGCTCATGAGGGCGACACACCCAATAGGTAGCCTTGTCCGAGGCCACCCCTGCCGGGCTTAGCGCCTCCGGCCCCGTCAGGTCAGGTGGAGTGGGGCCCAGGGAAGCCTTGTGGAGCGAGGGGGGGGGGGCGCGTGGAGGAGCCTCAAAGCTCCTGGAGGAAGCCCAGGGAGCCAGCCTCCCTGGCCACCGGCTGTTGGCCCCCTAGGAGCCCACAAGGGGCCCAGCGCAGCCTCTGAACCACTCCCAGGCAGTGGCCTCTGCAGCTGGCCGCACAGGTCACGTGTCCCAAGAGATGACAGCCGCCCCCCCCCCCATCCTGGCCCCAGGGCGCAAAAGGTGCCACTCCAGAGTGAGCCACCCTCCTGCTGTCTGAGGGACGGGGCCTAATGAGTTGTCCAAAGGGGGGCCAGGCCGACCCAGAGGAAGCTGTAACGAGGCCAGCCACAGGAAGGCAGGCTGGCGCCCCCCAATGCGGCCAGCCCTCGCACGGCCCGAAGCTCCGGGCCGGTTCTGAGAGCAGGGGGAGCAGGGGGCAGCTGGTTTTTCCTAATAACGTCTGCACTCGACGGAAGAAAAACGTCGAGAGCCCCTGGTCTATCTCCCGATTTTGTCCCGGAGCTTCTGTCCCACCGTGAACCCCTCGAAGCCGCCCCCCCCCCCATCCCGGGGCCCTGAGGGGTGGGCTCGGTCCACAAGCAGAGTGCCGGACGCCTGCCTTCGGGCCCCGCGTGCACCTGCTCCCCGGCTGGGCGCCAGAGCGGAGGCCCGACAGGGGCTGTGGCCCTGGGCACCGGGCGCCCCCACGGGGGTCCGGGGAAGCCAGGTGGCCAGCCACGGCGGCCTCACAGTGCCGGGGCCTCGTGAGCACACGGGACACGCGTAGCCGGGGTGAGGGCTGCGTGCGAGCACCCGCGAGCAGGCGGGGTCCCTGGCCGGGGCCGGAGAATTAACCCACCACGCACCCCGCGACCGGCTGCCGTGTGCCGGGGGCCGTGAAGGGAGCTCTGAGCCACGCCCTGGGGCCAGGCCTGCCTTCACAGGGCCGTGGAGGAAGGCCACAGGGGGCAAGGGCCCCAGGAAGAGAGACCCCTGAGCCCAGACAGACGTGAGAGGAGGAATCAGAGAGAGCTGCACGTGCAAGGGCCCTGGCGGTGCACGGGTGGACGAACAGGGCGTGTCCAGCACGGTGGGAGCCGCGGCGAGCCAGGCGGAGGACGGAGAGAGAGAGGCCAGTGCCACCTTGGGGCCACAGGCTCTGGGCCCAGCCCTGACCCCACGTGGGGGCACAGGCGGAACAGCAGAGTGGCCTGCACACCTGGGGCACACACGGGACCCCCGACACCCAGCTGAGCGCGGGCTGCAGTCCCCGTGGGGCAGGACAGCACGTGCGGGGTCCCGGGCGTGAGCACGGCCCACGACAGATGGGGCCTCTCGCCCACAACGCTCACCAGGGGCCAGAGGTCCCCAGGCAACGCCGGCCCCTGCGGTCCCGGTGGGGAGGGGGGACCACATGGGCAGGGGTGGCGCTCACCGAGTTGGGGTTCAGCCCCATGTTCGCGTCCACGTACGTCTCGGTCTTGGGCTCGACGGCCAGCTCTGCCTCCAGAATCTTCTCCACCGGCATGTCCTCGTTGGCACTGCTGGTGGACTCCACCTCGTTCTCGTTCCGGTCCTTGCCCCGCTGCCTCTCCTCCTGCACGGCTGCAGGGTGAGGGAGGCCATGGTCAGCCCGCGGCTCCCTGGGCAGCGCCTCCCGCCCCCCAGACCAGGGGCCAAGCCATGTCGGCCCCGAGCCAGCGCGCCCGGCAGGGCCAGTGAGGGCCAGACCACGGCCCGGTCTCTGCCTCTCAGCAGCCACACACACTCACAGAGCACACCCGCCTCTCGTTAATTCATCCGGCTAATTCCACATCAGGACCTGTCTGGGGCCAGGCATACACAGGCCAGGGCACACGGGGCCCAGCTCTCGTGCAGCTGACGGATGGTTCAGCAGGGAGCCTAAGGGCTCCGAGAAGGGTTTTGATGGGCTCAGACAAAGCCAGGAAGGCTGCCCGGAAGAAGCGGCAAGGAGAGTAAAGAAACACGAAAGACAAGGGTAATAGTTCAGGCAAAGGAGGCAGCGTGTGCAAAGGCCCAGAGCCAAATCAGAGATACTCCTGATGAATGGGCCTCTTACACCAGCTGGAGACCCGGTACAAGGGGTACACGGGAGCAGGGGCAAGTTCCTGTGCCACAAGAAAGGGACAGGATAGGACACACACCTCTGAAAGTCCCATCCAGCTGCAGAAAGAAAAGGGGGGCCCAGGGGAGACCAGGAGCTGGATGCCAACCCAGAGCATCAGCCAGGATGGCTGGGTCAGCCCGGTAGGGAATGGGGCAGCCCTGGGGCTGGAGGGCTGAGCAGATGGGTGGACAGGGCATGGCCCAGTCCCTGGGAACCCAGGGAGAGAAGCCGATGGAAGGAGGCAGAGAGGGGGGCATTCACTTGCACACTGCCCCAAGGAGACCCACATGGACAGAAGGGAGGACACCAGGGCACCGTGCAGATGGGCGTTTACAGACCTCAGACTTCAGAGTCCACGAAGTTCAAACTGCCCTTCCCGAGAGAGGCCGGGACCCAGGGGTCAGGCTGTGGACCCCACCCAGAGCCCCACAAGCACCCAAGATGGCTCCTCGGGGCTGCCGCAGCCTCCTGGGGGACCCCCACCTCCACCCCTCCTCTCCAGTAAGAGAACTAAGGGCCCTGGACTGGGGCAAACGAGTCAGCCGTAGGGAAAAGTCACAGCCTGCAGCCCGGTGCGGGGCCAGAAAGGCTGTCCACACGGTACTGTTTCAGCCTGAGCCAGCTAGGAGTGTCGGGAATGCCCAGATGCTGTCACAGCAGCCTCCCCCGAGCCCACCCAAGCCCACCCAAGCCCACCCTCCTATGGTCCCCCTCCACCAGGCCCCTGGGGTGGCCTCGACCTCCTCAGAGCCGGCTCCTCGGCTCCCCCGCCCCCAGACAAGGTCCTCGGTTTCTTGAAGACCCCATCACAGAGTGGGAGCTTGGTGAGGGGACTTCCAAGAGTGTAGCACGGAGACTTTTGTCCCCAGGCCCATCTAAGCTGAGAGGAAGGGCCTGGAAATAGCCCCTCACTGCAGAGCCCAGAGGCAGGCCGACCCCTGGGAGGCCCCAAGGACCGAGAGAGCTGGACCCACCTCTTGCGGCCACATCCAAGCCCAGAGGGCTCCCGTAAAAGGCAGAAGATAACCCTGGGCTGGGGGAGCCCCACATGCCAGGCCCAGGTCCCCCACAGCACCCCAGGGGTACAGGCAGCTCACTCCCTTACTGGAAACCCGAGGGCTTTGAGACCTGGGCGAGTGCTTGTGGCACACAGTCCTCGGACTCAGCCCCTCGCAGCCCCCATGACTGCACCCGGCAGGCCACTCTGCCGAGCCAAGTGCCCAACAAACCTCACGAGCCCCTCAGAACCCTCACCTGGATGGATGCCCAGACCACCCGACTCAGAGCAGCTCGCCTCACCGTCCCGCTCCGGGATCGCAGGACCCGGACCCCCACCGTCCCGCTCCTAGATCGCACCCTGAGCTGCAGCACCAGAGGCCCTGGCGAACGGCCAGCTCCTGGGGGGCTCGTGGGTAGAGCACGAAGATAAAATACAGTGACGTTTGCAGGGAGCCGAACCTGCAGCCCAGGTCACGCTCCTGCATAGGAGCCAGCTGAGGTCAGCTGACTCCAACCGCTGCAGGCCCTCTGGACCACTGCCCAGCTTCCGGCCAGCCCTGGAGGTGGGGGCTCAGCCAGGGGGCCTCACGGCCCTCCCGAGGATGCTGGCCACACCCTCCTCCTCCAGCGGGCCTTTCCTTGGGCCATCCGGGTCTCCCACTCCCCATTGCTGACCAGTCCCTGATTTATATTCCCAAAGCCAGCTCAGAGCCCCTGCCCTGCAGACCCCAGCCTGGCATCCCTCCCTCACACCCTCACACTCTCAGGGCACTGTGCTCAGTGCCCTCTTTCCCGGTCCAATGTCCTGGGGCAGTGCCTTCTGGAGAGCGGAAGGTGCAGCCTGGCCTGGGGCTTCCTGAGTCAATGGCCCCCTGGGCCTCAAATGGGCTCATTCTCCCCTCCAGGACATCTCTGTGGGGCACAGCACGTCCCCGAGTCTCACAGATGCCAGCTGTCACGAGACCACCTCCTTGAACCTCCAGAGCCCACCCCCGCTGCCCTGGCTCTGAGGGCCCGAACTCGGGCTGCCTTACCAAGTCCTCTCCCCTTTGGTTTCCTGATGGGTTTGGCAAATGCAACGGACGGGCAGGAGGGAGGAGGGCGGGAAGAGGCGTCCGTGGCTCTGGCGCCTCCCCGCCCAGCCTCGGCTCTCACCTGCCACCTCCTCCCAAGGCCATGGCTCCTGGGGACCAGCCCTCCCCCGGGGATCCGTGAGCCCCCCTTCCTCTCTCGCCGCTCCAGCCCGGGGGGCATGAGGGCTCCCTGACGGTGCTGGCCCAAGGGTCCCACAGGCCTGCCTGTTCCCTGACAGCCCAAACGGACACCTCTCTACCACCCCGCGGGGCTCCCTGAGGGCAGGCGATGTCTGCCACGCCGGCCGGTGGCTATTTAGAGCCAACCCCGAGCCAGAGGCTATGCTCTCCGAAACCCAGAGCACGGAAGAGGGCCTTTGCACTCACAGAGTGCGACTCAAGGACGGGGGCCAGCTCAGCACCTGCAAATCGCAGCAGTTGGGCCGAGGAGCCAGGCAGGAAGCCCAAGTCAGAGTTTCTGCAAGGCCGGCGCTTCCCAAAGGCCGACAGCAGGTGGGGGCTGCGGGGGGCGGGGGGAGCTCCAGCTGGCGGGCAGGTGGCGAGGAGGCACGGTCGTGCTCCGGGCCCTCTCCAGCCAGGCTTCCAGACCCCAACATGTGGCAGGTGCCGAGCTGGGGCAGGGCACCTCCTCGTGGTCACCCTGCTGCCACCGTGCACGGACTGACGCTGCCAGCAGCTGGGGTGACGAACACAGAGTCCAGGCAGGCCCGTGTCCCCGAGACCCTGAGCGGGGGGGGGGGGGGGTCCCGGGGTCTGTGCTCTGGGCACAATCCGAAACCTTCAGGGCCGGGACACAGCCGAGAGGCATGCGCTTTGGCTCAACTGCCTCGTTCTTCCAGCTGGGGACGCAGGTCCAGAGCAGCACGGGGGCACGGCTGAGCTCACAGGACAGCGGGTGGCTCCGGGCGCCGTGGCCCTACCCCTGCCAGCTGTGTGGCCCTGCTTCCCCCCCGCCCCGGAGGGAGCACCGCAGCCCCGGCCCCGGGCTGGCCCCGCGCGGCGCTCCCGCCTCCGGCCCCCACGCTCCCCACACGCCGGTCACAGATTTCCTCCCACTGCACAGGCGGGCGGACGGGGCGGCCCGAGTGTGGGGGCAGCGCCCGGGGCGGCAGTGGCGGGTGGGGGTCCCCGGCACCTGCCTCCTCGGCGGGGGCGGCGCGAATTAATTAGCCAATGCTTCGTGAAGCACTTTGAAGCCGTGGAGGGCCGGCACCTCTGAGCGGCATCATTATAAATATTATGGTTGTATTTGTAGCTGGCAGAGGGGGCGGGAGGAGCCCGGGGATTTATGTTTTGCCAGCTCAGTCACCTTCTAGACGTAGTCATGTTTGACTTACGTTCTGCCAGCGCCGGGGAGCCTCAGGCGGGAGGCGTCTGCGAGCACAGGGCCTCGTTCCCTGCCCCCCCCACCCCCGCCCTGGGCCTGAGCCCCCCCCCCCCACCGCCCCGGGAAGACCAGAGAGGGGGCCGCCAGACATGCGCCTGGGAGGGGGGCTCCGCACCCGACAAGACCGGGGTCCCAGGCATCAAGGGAGACGCTGACATGGGGGTTAGGGAGCGGGGGCCACCCCGACCCACTGCCGTGTCCGCCGCACCCCTGCGGGCCGTGGGGGCTGGGCGGGAAGCCAGGCGGGGGAGGGGGTGGCTATGGGAGAAGCACCCAGCCCCGCCGCCTCCTCTGTTTCCAGCACAGAGACAGGCAGGCCTGGCCCAACGCCCCTTCTTTAGCCGGGGCCACTGAGACCCAGAGAGGGGGTGTCCTGCCGGAGGGGCTCTCTAGCTCAGAGGACACGTTCCCCCCTTCCTTCGGGACTCAATCCAGGACAGTCAAGGGGTCTGTACTCGAGAGCAGCCACACACACACACACACACACACACACACACACACACACGAGGCACTGCCCCCTCTGCACCCCGGTCTTTGGATTGGGAGACGGAGCACAGAAAGCAAAGGGAGGCAGGAAGGAAGCAGGGAGAGGCCTTCCTGGAGGAAGAAGGAGGAAGCAGAGAGGCATACAGAGGGGCGACCCCTCCAGCCTGGAACAGCACCACCCCTGGTGGGGGCCGGATCCCCCCCATCGGACCAGGAGAGCCAGCAGGCCCCCCGAGCCCTGCCCCCGCGTGCTCCAGCAGACAGGCCCGGGCTCAGCCTGGCGGACGGCTGGCATCTCCCCCCGGAATGCCGTGGAGCGAGTCCCAGGTGGTGCAGGTGCGTGCAGGCCCCGGCATTGCCCAACACAGATGCTATCTGCCTGCCTGCAGCGCCCCTCATCAGCCAGCACGCGGCGGGGCGGTCCCCATCCGTGCCCACCCCGACCGCGCCCTCCCGCGCCGCACTGGGCAGCGCTGCCTGGGCCCGCGCCTGGGTCCTCGCCCGTGACAGAGGCGTGATCGAGGGCCTCACCGACGGGCCCCGCAGCCCGGGCCAGCCTAGAAGCCAACACCTCACATCCTACGCGCTCCCCTACGGCCCACGGTCCCGCTGCAGCAGCCTTGTCCCCAGGGCAGCAGACAGGAAAAGAGCTGTTTCAGGACCAGTTCTGGGGGGGGGGGGGGGGGGGGGCTGGGGGCAGTTTCCAGCCCCCAGTCACAGGCCTCTTGGCCTGGGAGACCGTGGAGCCCCCTGTGGGGCCAGCACTAAAGCCACACTGCGGCCACTGGTCACCCCTCCCAAGGGTGAGGCTGTGGCCTGGGCCCTGCCACAGAGCTACACACGGGAAAGCATGGGTAAGAGTGCCGTCTGAGGCACGAGAGAGCTCCGGAGGAGGGTTTTTACCGCACGTTCGTGACTCATAAATCCAGTACGAGGCAAAGGGGAGGTGGGCCCTGACGGGATCAGGTATTTATCTAACGGCCCATAAATCAGGTCTCGAGGGCCGTGCGCCGCCTCGGGAATGCGCCCAAAGCACCAGATTTATCCATCAGGCGAGAGAGACAAACGGGCTGGTGCCACCCCGGACCAAGCCAACGGCTGCAGACGGGATTCGGCCTGTGCTGGCCCGGAGACCCCCCAGGTGCCCACCCCTGCAGCCCGTCTCTCTGTGAGTGAAGTCAGGGCAGAATCCCCACACCACGGGCAAGGGGGCTAGAGTGAGTGTGGAGACGGGGCCGGTGCCCAGTGAGGCCCCGCACGAAGCAGCTGTTTCTAACAGCCACTCACCAGACCCGGTCACTGTGGGCGCCAGGAGGGGGGTCAGACCAGGTCTCCCCAGCCCTGGGACCCAGCAGCATCCACTCTCTCCCAGACCTTCGGGAGGTCAGGCAGCTGGGGTCTGATGACGCTCAGGCTGAGGGGGCCTTAGAGAGAGATCCGCATTTAGCAGGCAGTCCCGGGGACCCACAGAGAGTGACTCTCTGGGGCCGGGAATGGCATCCAGGCCTTGCAGCATGCCGTATCTGCTGATGCCCTCGGCCTCTGCACACGCCATCCCTTCCGGCTAGGCACCCGGTCTACCCCGACACCCTTCCGCCCTGAAGGCATCAGCCTGACATCTGCCTGTAGCTGGGTCACCGCCTCCTCTGAGTCCCCTGCCAGCGCTGAGCACACCTGGGGGCCCCGCCTGGTAATGTGACAATCCCTTGCAGCGGACGCATGCCCACGGCTCGCTGCTGCGTGCCCAGTGCCCAGCGTGGCGCCTGGCACCAGGAGTGCTGAGCTCGGCCAGTGAGTGGTCTCGGGCGCTGACCCGAGCTCGCTCTGTGCTGGGGTGTCCTCAAGGGAGCCCGAGCCTCCCCCCAGCCCACTGGCACCTGGCCATCTGGCCAGTGCCCTACGCCCGGGGAACACACTCATCCACCACCCACCATGCGCCTGCCCCGCCCAAGTCCCCATCCCGGGAACACAGCTGTACGGGCCACCTCCGGCCAACCCTCCCTGATTACAAAGGGCACCCAGAGGAACCAGGGCCGGGTGCACACCTCCTCTGGCCCCCTGGATAGCGTAAAGGAACGAGGACAGCACCAGGGGCCTGGGTCCCGCCTGGCACGTGGCCTCGGACAAGTCCTGGACCTTCTGGGCTTCAGCTCCTCTGCCTTTCCGAGGAAGGGTGGGTGGGCAGACACTCCTCGAGGCCCCGGCCAGCCCCTGCAGCTCAGCGCTGCAGCTCCCGAAGCCCCCCCCCCCCGGCCAGAAGCAGTGCCAGATGCAGGACATCCCGTCGTCCCGCTTGCCCTCGTGGCCTCGAGGAAGAAGTCCCACAGGACCACCTGGCCCGGCTGGGGTCTCAAGTTTCCTAACAAGGACGAGTGGGGTAAAACAGGAAATGAGACGAGAGCCGCAGGCACCCCAGGGGACGGTCCTAGGTGGTGAGGCCCCACTGGAGGCCCCACGAGGAGGTCAGAGATGCACACCCTGACCCCACGCAGCACTTCTCCAGCCCCGTGAGGCGCCGGCTGCGAGACTGAGCGCAGAGGCAGACGTAACAGCGACCCAGGATGCAGGACTCATCAAGCCTGCAGACGGGGAAACCGAAGCCCATGGATGGCTGGGGGGCCGAGCAGAGGTCGCACCGCGAGTTGGGGTCAAGGGCTCAGACCCAGGTCTGGCTGAACAACTGGACGATTTCAATGACCTCAGGTGGCCTTCCCTACCTGCTCCGAACCCCTGCCCGTAACAAACGGTTGTCAATAAAACGGGCTCTGAATCCAAGGCGGAGACGCCCGCTGAAGGAGGTCCGAGGGAGGGGGCACGGGGCACAGGGCGGCCCCCCCGCATGCAGCAGGGCTCAGCGGCACCCCCCCGTGGCATCTGGGGCTCCCTGCTCCACTCCGCCCCCTCATCAGCGCTGTCCCCGCCACGGCGTCCCCGACTGTCCCCTTACCAGTCGGCCGCAACACGACCTCAGGACCCTCCCTCTCCCCATCTCGCACCTGCAGCCTCGGCCCTCGCCCGGGTCCCAGAGCCCACGCCCTGGGCCACCGGCACCTGAAGAGGCTTTGATCGCGTTCCCCCGCGGGGCTGAGAGCCGCCAGCGGGCAGGATGGAGGCGGCCCCCGCCAAGCCCAGGGCCTGGCGAACAGCAGGCGCCCGGTGAAGAGCAGGCGGGCCCAGGGCCCAGGGCGAGCCACGGGGCTGGCCCCTGGAGGGAGCGAGCGCCCCGTCGGCTGGGCGTGCGCGGGGCGGGGCCGTGGGAGGAGCCGCGGGGACGGCGCCGGGCGGGCCTACCTTCGCGCTTCATGCCCATGGCCAGGCACTTCTGGTAGCGGCAGTACTGACAGCGGTTGCGTTGCCGCTTGTCGATCAGACAGTCCTTGTTGTCCCGGCAGGTGTAGGTCAGGTCCTTGCGCACCGTCCGCTTGAAGAAGCCCTTGCAGCCCTCGCAGCTGTACACCCCGTAGTGCTTGCCTGCGGGGAGCGGGGCCGTGAGCGCGGCGCCCGGGCGCGTGCGGCCTCCTCCACCCCCGCGGTCGGGGTGCAGGGGCGCGAGGCCGGGCCTGCCCCCTTCGCCGTCGCCCCCCGCGACGGAGGCCTCCAGGCCCCGCCCACCGCCGTCCCCGCTGCGGCCTCCCCCGCTCGCGATCGCTGTGCTGCGAAAACACCAGAAGGTCCGGCGCGAAACCCCCTCCTGGGCCCGGCCGGCCGCCCACCTCCCCGCACCGCTGCGCCCTGCCCAGGGGGCGGTGGGGGCAGTCCTGCGGTCCCGCTGCAACCACGACGGCCTACCTGAGGAGCGGTCCCCGCAGATGGCACAGATGTGCTTGGTGAAGGACGCCATGTTCCCTGAGGGGTGGGCCGGGACTTTGAGGACACCATTGAGGCCCAGCGGGGGCTTGATGTCCTCGCTGCTGCTGACGGGGTTCATGGGCGAGCTGAGCTGAGGAGGGAAAACCGGGGGCGTCCAGGGGGGCACGTGCCAGCATCCCCCCACCAGCCCTACCATAGGAAGGCGCCAATGAACCTCCCCCCCCACCTTGCGGAGAGGAAACCGAGGCTCAGAGAGGGGCGATGCCAGCCACAGGCCACACAGCACAGGAGCGGCAGGGCCCAGCCCCGCTGAGCCCTGCCCTGCCCTCAGGGACCCCCCATGGCCTCAGAGGAGGACCCCCCCAGGGCCCTGCTTACACCCCCTGACTCTCACCCACCTCCCATCACTGAGTGAGCCCTGGACAGGGCAGCGTGAGCTCGCGCCCCTCCCCTGTGAGGAAGGCACTTTGTTTTGGGGACCCCCAACCCGCAGCTGGGCGCCGAGGCCTGGTCACAGCAAGGAAAGGGAGCTGAGGTCCACCTCGGCAGCACACCGCTGGGGGGGGGGGGGGGGGGAAGCTCGGATCACGTGACCCAAGGAGAGCAGGACAGACAGTGCCCCTCCCCCGCCCCGCCCCACCCGGAGGCTGACAGCCCGATGCTGCCCAGGAGGAAGCGCCCAGGAGGAAGCGTGGGAACCTCACCGTCACCCTGGCAACAGCTGCCGCTGCAATGACACAGCAGTTTTGGTTCCGCTGCATCCACCCCAGCTCTCCCGGCAGCGCTAGGGCCCAGGGGTGCTTCCCGCTGCGCCCACGGGCTGGCCTGTCTCCACTGGCGCCAGGACCCCGGCCCGGCGGCCCCCGGCCCCCCACTTCTGCAAACCCTGACAAAGGCGGAAACCGGGCGGTGTGCGCGCCTCTGGGAAAGGACAGCAGGCGCCTGGCTGCCCCCGGGTAGCCCCGGGCCCCTCCTGCCAGCGGGAACCTCACCTCCTTCCTTCCCCACGGCCCCGGACCTCCACCGCTTTCTCACGGGGCAGCGAGAACTTGGTGCTCCGAGCACACAAAGCAGAAGGCCCCCAGTGCCTGTTTCCACTCCGGCCAGGGAGGCTGGGAGGGTCATTCCAGCCCCTGTGGCTCTGGGCCCCTCCCCCGCCCGGGGCCCTGTGACTCTGAGTGCACTGACCACCCCCCACCCCCCCACCCGGGACTCCGGGGGGCTCCCTAGAAACCCCTGGGGGCCATCAGGTGAGAGGGCGCCACGGACCAGAGCGGCCTGTCCAGTGGCACCAGGGCGCACTCTGCGCACCGTCCCCAGGCCTGGGAGCGTTTCCCACAGGAAAGGGGACAGAGAAGGGGCCGTTTGCGGAGGGCCCTGTGCCCAGGTGCGCCACACACGTTCGCCTCTGCCATGTGGAAAACCCCCCGTCCCTTCCCAGATACGGATGTGGAGGCTCAGGAGGTCAGGGGCCCGGCAGGCAGGCCTCTGGGTAGCAGGCGGTGGGCACCAAGGCGATGCCCGCATGCTGCAGGGGGAACAGGCCCAGAGCCACTCGGGGACCCCACCCGTCACACGCCGTTCCCTAAGTGCCCAGCGACACAGGACACACAGCCCCGCGCAGCCCTGCAGAGCTCGCTGGCTCGGTGGGGACGGGGCGGAGGCGGGTGGTGGGAACAGCACGGCCTATGGCGGGGCCCCTGGATTATGCCCTCTTCCATCCACTGTGTGACTTTGGGGAAATCATTCAATCATTCTGAGGTTCGTCGAGGGCCAAGCTGAGGGCCGCCGTCAGGAAAACAGCCGACACAGGGGCAGCTTGCTGCACACACTCGGCCTCCAGGAGACGTTGCGGGCTGGGTCCCAGGTGGAGGGGCCGCTGAGCCGTCCGGGAAGGGCACGACATGGGTGCAGAGGGGGCCGACGGGGGGGAGTCACTGAGGACATGGGAGCGGGAGGCCTGCCCCCGCTGCAGCCTTCCCCACACTGTGGGAGCCCAGCCAGGACCCCACGTGGCTGGATCCACTCGAGGGCACCAGGGAGAGGAACCTGGGCATTTCCTCTTTCATGCTTGCCCACACCGTGCTGGGTGGGTGGCAGGCCACCTGCCCTGTCCCCCGTGTACATGCAGGCCCTAAGAACTAGTGACTGCCCTAGGTAAACTGAGGCAGGGCCACTGCAGTGAGGAAGGCTGGGCGGGCCCCACGTGGGAAGGAGCTCCAGGCGGGAAGGACAGTCAGTGCCGTGGCTGTCGGCCATGTGCCGGAGGCATCCCTGCCCTCCCGGCCTGAGGCTTCCCAGGGGCACAGCAGTCAGCCCAGAGGCCTCTGGGAGCCCTAGCAGACCCTGCACACGTGGGGAGACGAGGCTGGCTGCAGCCCCCCACTCACCACAGGCCTGGGGCCACCCACATCGATCCTTTGCCTCAACTAGTAAACGGTGCCCATAAGGCCACCAGGGCCAGGCTGTGCGGGGTCAGGGGTCACACTTCGCCCTTCCCAGCTCCAAGCTGATGCGCCTTGGGCTGGCCCCCCCATTCTTTGAGGAGCTGTACCCCTTCCCCCCTGCACCCCATCCACGGTGCCAACAGCCCCTGGCTAGGGCCTGGAGGCCATGTGGTGTGGCCAGGGCGGGGCCCGGTCCTATTTCCCCTTTCATATCCTTGGCATTTTTTTCAGTTCCCACTGGAGCCTACAGGACTCGCTGAAACAACCAGCAGCCTCATCAGGGCCCCGCCAGGGTCTCCTGCCGCCTCTGGAGGCTCCTCTCTTCTGCACCCGCCACGCCCTTCCTCCTGAGCCAACAGCAGGCTTCCCCGCCATCCGCGGCCAGAACTGGGGGTGGAGGCTCAGGCCTGCCGCCGCGGGACCAGGCCCTTGGCCTCGCCTGCCTCACAGGACCCCCAAGGCAGGGGCAAACCGTGGGGACGCCGTGTCCTTGGAGGCCTCACGGCCACAGGACCGCCGACAAAGAGCAGGCAGTGCCAGCCGGCCCACTGGCCTGAGCAGATCCCCCACCAGGGAAGGTCTGCCGGGCTGGCGAGGGCTACATGCTGTGGTGCCCACGGCAGGCCCGGTGGGGCCGGAGGGCTCTGGGGCGCGGTGGGGGTGCTCCCGGGCCCTGTGCTGAGCCCCCAGACCAGGAAAGGCACAGGGCAGCCCGGGTGCCGGCGCCTGGGATCTGGACCCCCAGGCACCCATTTCTGGGCAGGGAGGGCGAAGCGAGGCAGACGGGGGGCGCTGGCGGGCCTTCTGGGCTGCGTGGACTCAAGCAGGCAGCCCTCGGCAGGGCGCCAGCCCTTCTCCGGCAGCAGAAATCGGAGAACCTCGCTGGTTCCGCCAACCATGACTTCGCGGTTGTGGTTTTGGGGCAGAGGGTGGGGCATGCCCCCCTTTGAACTCCACCCACACTCTTCGTGAACATGGGGAACCCCAGGTTTCCAGGATGAGCTGCTGAAGCCCAGAAGCTCCACTCACTCCAGGAAGGCGCTACCGGGAAACTGAGGCCTCGCCAGGACGGGCAGCCACGGGGGAGGCCGAGTGCGTGGCTCAGACCGTGGCAAAACTCACTGTGGCGCGGCTGACTGATGGACAGAGGGACACGTGGGACGGGTGGCCACAGGACAGCAGTGACCATCTGGGGCACAGCGGGCTTGCTCCCCACACCCTCTCCCAGGCCTGACTCTTGCCCCAATCCCCTCATCAGCCTCAAGGGGCCAGGGGCCCCTCACTCACACGCAACCTGGGTTCAACCAGCACCACCAAGTGCCAGGAACCTGGCTGGGTGCCGAGGATAAGAGAGAACAGGACAGATGTGGTCCCCCAAATCCCTCAGTCCCCAGTACTACCCCGCCCCCGCTCCCAGACGGGCAAACAGTGCCATGTGGCAGGTGACCCCAAGGTCTGGGGGACACCACTGCCACGCCCAGGCTCCTGTTGGACACGAGCCCTCAGGGCGTCCAGGGCAGGTGGTAGGCCTACGACCAACAAGGAGCCTCATGGGGCTGAGGGCCAGCAGGTGACTGCCTCTGTCGCGGTCCCCAGGGGGGCAGGTGCAAGCTCAGTCTTCATCTGCCCCCTGGCTCGCTGTGCAGCCAGCAAGAATGGGGGTGGGGCGGCTGTGCTAAAAATAACCTGGCCAGGCCCAGCAAAGCAGCCGAGCCTCCCTCAGGCCAGCACCTCAGGCCTCCTGCCTGCTCCGGGGGCCAGGTGACGCGAGAGGAGCACGGGAGCTCTGCACTGACGCCTGAGACCGCAGCTCTTTTGCTCCCGTCCCCCAGACACAAAAGGTTGACAAGGTCACTCTGGAAAAGCCAGCAAGATTCTCCCCCCAAGGCCGGCTCTGGAGGCCCAGCGAGAGGGGCAGTGGGCTGGCTCCAGCTCGGTGGTACCCCGGGGCCAGCAGCAAAGGCGACTGCCCCGCAGGCAGGGGCTTGGGAGCCCACAGGATGTGGCTGTCATGAGGGCATGTGTGGCTCTGGGCAGGGAAGCCTGCGCCCAAGTCTCTCCCCAGGAGGCTGTCCTGAGGCTCCGTGGAGATGTGCCCCGAGGCTCTCCACCACGGGGCTGTCATCTCGGGGCAAGAATGGCCGAACCCAGCCTTGGACTCGGACCTATTTCAGGAAGGACGGCTCGAGCCCCAGAGAGAGGGAGGTCCCGCTGGGATTCAGGCAGGCCCTCTGGCCGCCCAGCAAGAAACCCAGCAGGAACCGCACGCAGCTGGGAGAGAGGACACCCCGCTGGGCCCCGGGGACCCGTCACCACCCAGGGATCTCCAGAAGAGCTCCGGACAGCTCTGCAGGGGTTTGGACGACAGGTGCCCAGGGGAGGGTGGACTGGGCCCCCACGGTCCCCACGGCAAGAACCAGACCGAGCCAGGCCCGCCAGGCACCACTTCCTTCCTGATTCAGAGACAACCCTGAAAGCCAGACTGTTCCAAACCCACGCCCGTGGAAAATCCCACCGAGCCCTGACAGATGAGCTGAGACTACCGTGGGGCCTGGGGCCCGGCCTGAGGAGAGCACATCGACACAGCGCCTGGAGACACCACCCGGGGCTCTGGGCCCGGGGCGCCGGAACCACCTGGTGTGGGCATGCGCGGCGGCCAGGAGGGAAGGGCCCAGAAGGGACAGGGGCTCAGGGGGGTGGGTGGGTGTGAATGCTGAGGAAGGCGGCACCCCACCCTACAGAGCTCCGAGTCAGGGGAGCAAGGGAGCCCCCCGCGGGGGGGGGGGGGCACACTGGAGTAAACAACCAGCAGCGGGGAGGCCGGCTGATAACCTCGGAGAGTCGAGGTCAGCCAGACCCGGGCTCAAACTCAGGCCGAAGCCACCGCTCGCTCTGAGGCTCGGCTTCCCAGACATAAAGGGGGGAGAGGACCCCCCGAGGGTCCGCAGGACGGGGCCCGCCTCTGCACTTACCTGGGGGCTGCTGGTGCCGAAGCCCAGGGTGGGCGTGGTGGGCACTGACATGGAGTGGGGGCCCATGGGGGAGCTGATGACTGAGAACGGTGGGCCCATGCCGTTGATGGGCGGGCTCAGGGTGCTGATGGGCGAGTGCAGCTGGCCGGGGGAGCCGAGCGAGGAGCCGATGCCGGGCCCCAGAGAGGGGTGCAGCGAGGGGGCGGCCATGGAGCCACGCCCCGTGGGGGAGTTGAGGGAAGAGGAGTTCACCTGGGTGGAGAAATCTGCAAGACAAGAAGCCAGAGGCGGGCGGTCAGGAACCCACACGGCCCGGCCTGCTCCCCGCAGGGCACAGAGACCGCGGCGAGGCCGGGCCCCAGCGCCCCCATGGCGATCGTAACGGCTCGGGCCGCAAATTCCCCCCAACACGAGGTCCGGCCGGGCCAGGGCTCCGGAAGCTCCCCCTCCGAGGTGGCCCCGGTGCTGGGGCTCAGGCTGGGCCGGGGGGGGGGGGGGGGGGGGGCAGACGCCGGACAGGCAGGGAGACGGGAAGGCTGCCTGTCCGCCTGGGATGCCTGGTCACCACGAGCTGCCAGTCCCTTTGCCCATATGCTCAAGGGGCTGAGGTAAAGGTGTGGGAACAACGGCACAAAGGACGAGACCAACGCCTCAGGGTGCCCACGCCGTGGCAGAAACCAGCCCGTGTCCTCAGTGTAGATTAATGCAAGGGAGGAGGTGGGAGGCCTGCGGCAGGCGCTATTATCACCCCCTTTAACAGACGGCACATCTGGGCCTGTGTTCTTACAGTGCCCAGGGCCCGGACGCTCTGGCACCAGGAGGCGCCCCAGCAGCCGGGGCCCTCTGCCCCACGAACCCCAGATAGATGCGCACTTCCTGTGTGCCCCAAATCCGCGCTCCCGAGAGGGCTGGTGCTCCGAGCGAGCAGCCCACAGAGGCTGTGGGGAGGGGCCGGGACCTCCCACACACAGACTTTCATCTCAGGGATTTCAAAGCCCGGCAAGCGCTAATTAGGCCTTAGGCCTCCGCACCCCAGCCTGGGGGCTCAGCAGGAAGAAACCTCCCCGAGGGAGGCTCTCAGGTGGTGAATGTGCTGCCCACAGGGCGAACACTCCAGCATTCCATCAGGAACCGGCGGAGCCCGAGGGCGAGGGCGGCAGAGGCCAGTGGACTCCACCCCCCCCCCCCCCCCCAGGCAAGCAGGGGCCCCTCTGGGCCTCAGCCTTCCTGTTGGCAAAATGTTCCCTCGGCCCTTCTCGCTCCAGCCCACGGTGACCACAGGTGCTTCCGCCAGGTCGAGCGGGACCACAGACACGATGGCGTGGCCTCTGTCCACATGCACCCCAGGTCAGGGGGCTGCACCCCTCGACGGCCCCGTGCAAAACCCGCCTCCGCCAACCTTGCAGTGGCCGTGTCCTGAATGTTCCCTGTGCAAACGGTCTCGGGGGGGGGGGGGGGCACGCACCGTCACACTTCAGGACAAAGCTGCCAACCGGCAGAGTCGGAGCCTGGCACTCGTGACTCCAGCCGAGACCCTCATGCAGGGATTTATGAACTTGTCCCTGGAGACGCTGGGGGGAGGGGGGGGGGATCAGCCCGAAGGGCGCGGTGGGCGGCTCCGGCAGGAACACAGCAGGCTCTGCCACTCTGCCAGACGCCCTCCTCTGCGAGCCTATACCTGCCCCCATCGCGCGGCCCCCTGCCCGCTGGGCACTTCCCGCTCCGTGGAACCAGAGTCCCACAGTGGAGTCGGGGGTGGACGAGCCCGCCTGCCACTGCTCGCCGTCCGACTCCACTAGTGGGCAGCTTCGTCCGATCCGTCTGAAATCCCAGCCATTCACAAAAGTGGAGATCAGCCGCTTTGTTGAACTTGAAAACCCAAACTGAAGAATTCCAGAGCCGGATGGTAGCAGCACCTGCTGGCAAGGATGGGTACTGCAGATCGGCCCTACTAGTCCTTAAGGGCCCCAGGTCCGCAACCCGGGAACTCCCGCGGGAAGCCTGCGGTGGGGGGGCAGGGCTGACGAGAGAGGACAGGCAGGGAGAGGCCAGGCGGTCGAGCACAGCAGACGCAGGCCCGGCTGCAGATCTTGGATCTCACGGAGCTCCCACGTCCCTGCCTACCCACTTGTGACAGCCGAGGGTATTGAGGCACAGAGAAGGCAGCGGACCCGCCCAAAGACAGGAGCCCAGAAACCCGCAGCTGCCCCTGCACCAGGCGAGCACTGTGGCCCGCCTCTCCGGCCTGCAGTCGGCTTCACCCCTACCCGAGGCTCGGCTTCCCCCTCCGCACGCCTGCTCCACAGGAGGTGGCCACAGCCTGGACCAGGGCTGTCCCCTCCACGCGGTCTAGAGAAGCACCTGTCCGACTTCTGGGTGGCAGGAAAAGGGGAGCAAGATGGACCCTGCAAAACAGGCTTGGCGGACGCCTCCCAGGGCAGCACAGAGAGAGAGGCAACGCAGGCAGGGGCGTCTGGGGCTCCCCGCCTCAGGATGGCGTCCCTGGGGGAGCCGCCCACCTTCCTTCCCACAAGTGGGAAGGAGACCATGATTCCAGGGCCGAGCAAGAGAAGCCACTCCTAGATTCCAACCCCCCCCCCCCCCCCCCGGTACTCCTGGGGGCCCTTGGGCCCTGATTAGAGCAGGGCCCGCAGGGTTTCTCTGCGGCTGTTCTCCATCAGGGGCCGGGTGCAGCCGTAGCCACAGCCACTGGGAGGGGCCTCTGCTGCCACCAAGGCTCACAGCTGCAGGGGCCGGTGCCCCCGGAGCTGCTGGTTGTTTGTTTGTTTGCTGCTCCCCCCCAAGGAAAGGGAGGGAGAGGCAGGAGAAAGCTTGGCCGGAAGGGGGGAGGGTGGCAGGGAGGGAGGCCGGGAGGGAGGAGGCCTGTTTGACTGCCAGCCGCCAGCCTGCACCCCAAAGCTCCCCAGCCCCCCAAGGCATTGCCTGCACCCAGCCCGAGTCTGCGAACCAGGAGGAGGGGAGCCCATGGGGGAAGGAGCACCCCCCTCGAGCCTCTGCAGCAGGCACCCTGCCCACCCGGCCGGAGGCTTCGTGCTCAGTGTCCAGCAATCGCTCCACCCTGCTGTGAGCCCCTGGGGCTGCTGGGTCCCAGGACCCCACCCCACCCCAGCCCGCCTCCTCAGGACCCCTGCTGCTCCCAGGCCCCCCACTCTGGGTGCTTCCTGTTTACATAGAACATCCACAGAAGACACTTTCCCGGAGCCTGGGTGACAATGGGCTGGGTGTGTTTTCTGGAGTCTTCTGGAGAGAGACACTCTGGCCAGGAAGGGGAACATTAGAAAGAAAAGGCAAAAAAATGCCCAAACATCCTCGGCTCGCAGAGGCCCTGCCCACCCCCTTCCACGTGGGTGCAGGCCCCACCGCTGCCATCCGCCCCTACCCGCTGATAAGCGGAGGCGGCGATAAGGCCTTATTCTTTAAAAGTCATACTTTGGACTTGCTGGGGCCTTGTCACTGGCTGATCGCCACACACTTATCTGATCCTCGCTCAGTGGGGCTGGGGGGGGGGGGGCGGGGCTGCAGGACATCAAGCTCAGACACGGGGGAGCCAGCTGACACCCAGCCCTCCCTGCCCAGGGGGGTGCAGAGGGGCATGTGGGGAGGGGCGGCGCCCAAACGCCGAGCCTCACACCCTCAGCACCCCCGCACCTCACACCCCTTCCACCGCTCCCCGCCGCCATGCCCTCTTTGGGACGATGAGGCATCAGTGGGACTCGGGAGCTCATAGGGACCTCCACGAGACAGGCCTCTGTCCAAACGGACGGGAGGCCCAGCAGCCCCCACACAGGCAAAGACACCTGGACAGGCTGCCAGATTCAGTCCAGGAAGGCTGCACGGAAGAGGTGGTGGACGGATCTCTCCTTTAGCACAAAACATACTCGAGGCCACAAAACTGCATCTCACACACAAATACTTGGAGGGCAGCCTCAGAGCCACGGGCAGAGGTGGGAAGCCCTGGGCTCTCAGCCCCAGAGCAGGCGCCCAGAACCTCCCTGAGCCCCAGAGCCTGGGGGTTAAGAGCTATGCTTGATAAAGTTTGAAGCCGAGAACGGTCTCCTGGGGACAGACAACGGCAGGGGCCGCTTCTTCCGGCGGTGGGCTCTCGGTCGCGGCTGCTTACAAGCGGAAACCACTGCCACCACTCAGGAACAGGTGGCCCAAGGTCCCTTGGAGAGAGGGAAGAGACATCTCCGCTCTCCAAAATTCCACAGCCGCATGGGGTCCCGCCAGGACACCCCCCCCTGCCCTTGGGACCCCACGGCAGGAAGCCGGGGAAGCCCCACCGCCTCCTTTCCGGTGGCTGCATGGCAGGAGGGAGGCGGGGAGGAGGCAGGAAATGCCAGCCTCACCGCGGTGGGGTGGGGGCGCGCCCCGGGGGCTCCACCTCCCCCAGACAGCCAGGGAACCCCTGACTCTTAGAAAGGGGTGCTGGGGCTCCTCCAAGGCCCTTCTTGGCAGGACCGATCGGGGCAGGGTCCAAGCAGGCCACGGGCTGGGGCCGCGTGTCCAGTGGGAAGGAGGAGGACACTGGGCGGGCCACGCAGGAAGCACCGACTGGGGAGGGAGGGACAGGAGGTCCAAGTGAGGGAGCCCGGGGAGGGGTCCCACTTCGGAGAGGGGCAGGAAGGCCGGCGTGGGGGCGGGAGCGAAGGTGCCCAGGAGGAAGAGGGAAGAACGTTGTAAGAACAAGAACAGTTCTGAGCACAAGCTCCCCCCACCCCTGCAACGCTTCGCCCCTGCCCGGGGACCCCCCCCCCGGAACCGAAACCCCACATCGAGGAGCTGGCAGGCCCTCAGGAGCGTCCCAAGACACCCACCTACAGCCCCCACCTTCCGGAAGGACTGCTTCCCCGAGGCCGCCAGGGGAGGGAGAAGTGGCGGCCTGGTGGGGACACGGTGAGGACCGCGGCGCGTCTGGGTTTGGGGGAAGCTGCGAGTGGCTGGAACACAAGGAGGGGGAGAGGGGAAGCTCCTGCTGGCCCCACGGGGCGAGGGGCCTTCAGGAACTGAGGCCGGCTGGGCAGATGGCCCCTGACATGCGGAGGCTCCAGCCACAGGGAGAGCGGACCGCTGCCGGGACTCAGGGCCCCTGGCCTGTTTCCCCTTCTGCCAACAGAGTGCACCCAAGGCAGCAGCTACTGTGGTGGCCCCTGTGCCCCGTCCGTGCCTGCTTCCCACCCTGCAGAGGGTGGGCTGGGACCCAGGGGCCTGTCACCTCCGGCCCTCGGAGAGCATGGCCCACCGACGACCTCCTGGCCCAGTGTCAGCTTACGGCTCAGGTGGCTCAGGCTGAAATTTCAGCTCCTCTGGGGTCACTCTGCCCTCTCCCAAACCAGTGGTCCCAGCCCCAAGTCTCAGCCCCTGCTAAGGAGGACACAGGTGAGCTGGGCCTTTACAGAGGTGAGGAGAAACCCCAGCCTGCCTCTGTCCTGCCCCAAGTCAGGGGGCCTCGAGCACGAGGGTCTCTGTCCTGCCCCAAGCCCAGGGGCCTCGAGCAGGGTGGCGAACGTGCCAGGCAGGCAGCTTCGGGGGTCTCGTTCTGCCGGGCTCAGCGAGCACACGGACCCAAGGGGGCCAGAACGTGGACCTGCCCAGCTCTACACAGGGTCCGGGGTGGCCCAGATCCACCCAGACCCCAGAGAAGAGAGGGAGGGAGAGGACAGGGACAGCAAGCCAAGACGTGCATTCCTTCACCCTGCCCCCACATGCCCACAGGAAACGGCTCCAAGGGTTTTGGTCCCTGGGCACCCAACAGGGACTTCACCCCCATGGGTCCCATGGAGACCACCAGCTGGCCTCTCCAAAGTCCTATTTCCTGGCACGACCCCACCCCGCCCTCTGCAACAGACAGGGATGCCTGGGGGCCCAGGAGGGGAGGGGTGGAGAGGGGGCAGGCAGGGTGGACACCGAAGGCCAAGGGACGGACATCATGACCCTGCCGGCCCCAAGGCCTTGTGTTGGCCCCAGAATGAGCAGCCACCACGGACCTAATAGGTAGAGGCTCTGCCCGAGACTCGGAAAGAGTCAGGGGCTCCCTTAAGAGCCTCAGGCGTCCTCCCCTCAGAGTGACGCCGGGTGGGCTGGGTCAGGTCAGGGCCCTGGGGCCCAGCTGAGCACAAGGCCTCAAGAACTCAGAGACGCCAAACCTGTCTTTAAGGCCCCTGACCCCACCCACATCAGGCAAACCAGGGGCTCGGCTCCTTTCCCCACCCCAGAAGCAGCCACGCAGCTGGGCTCTCCTTCCTTGAACTCATACCCTGGCCCCCAGGATGTGATCAGGGGCTGAGAGTAGGAGTGTGGGACGCACGGAAAAGCGAGGGGCTGCGCATCAAAGCCCCTCACAGGAGGGTGTATGACACAAAGCATGGCTGCTCACACGTCTGGACCCCCAGGGGAAACAGATACAAAGGCCAAGAGTAGGACTGCAACCCCGATCTGTAGGGCCCCAGTCAGGCCGCTCTCCCGAGGAACTCCCTGGCATCCCAGGGTGTGAGAACAAGAAACAGTAACACAGGCGCTGGGACTTCTGGGTCCCAATGAGGAGACACCAACCTAAAGCCCTCAGCCCTGACCAACTTCAAACTCCCAGGGTAGATGGAACACTCCTTGCAATGCGCCTCATGGAGAAAGACCCCAGAAAGGCCCAAAGGGTCTAACAGGGGAAACCACTCTCTGTAACAAAGCCCAGGGTAACACAACGTCTGTGCTGATATCCACTGAGCGCTCGATGACAGATACGTCTATACCATCACCATCAACATCACCACCATCACCATCATCACCATCAACCTCACCACCTAAGCAAACCCCTGTCCTGCCCCACGGCACGCATGAAAGCCTAAAGCCCAGAGAGACTGACGCTAAGTGGGTTTTGCCGCAAGCAGCGAAAGGGATGGGGTTTTGGGGTTCTGCTGGCCATACTGAGCAGGCCAGGGCTGGTGAGGGGCAGGGGAAGAAGAGTGGCGTGGCCGCCCTCGCCCAGCCACCTCGTACGGAAGGGGTATCGCAGCTGGGCCCGGGGGGCAGCAGGTGTGGCTGGAGTCCAGCCACCGTGGAGGAAGTGAGCAGCACGGCCGGGAGGCAGGGGGTGGCCAGGAGGGGCTCAGCAGCCAGCCAGTGCCCGGGCCCGGGAGGTGCTGGAGAAAGAGCTGAGGACAGCACCAGTGCTCCGGGGCACTCCCACCGCGGTCTTTGCCGGAGGCTGCCCGCCGGGGCCACACCAGGCCCAGCCACAGAGTCAACCAAATGCACCTGCACCCCTTCCCCTCATTCTGGCAGCAGGGGGTGTCATCACCCCCCCCCCGCCCAGGCTGGCAGTGCTCTGATGGAGGCCCGCGGCGAGCACTATCTGGGGTACCTGAGGACGAGCTGCACACCCAACCTAGGGAGGCACCACTCAGACCACCACGGAGCAGAGAGGGCGGGGAGTCCTGGAGCGGCACACAGCCCGAAGTCTTCGCAGCTTAGGGACACACGACGCCAGGAGCACAGCGGGGCCGCGCTCCCGCCGGAGCCCTGCCTGTCTGGCCCAGCCCCGTCCTCGCCCGGCCACCCTTGTGTGCCCAGGTGCGACAGGGAGAAGGCCCCACGGGCCGCTCACAGCTTCAAGGTAGCAGGTACCAGGACCTGTCGCACAGACAGCCCCAAACGCGGCCCAGGAAACGCCAACTCCCCACCTTCCTTTCCCTCTTCCCCGTGACTCCAGAGCCTCCCAGGACCCAGGGTAGGGCCAGTGTTTCCAGAAGCCACGTGACCACGGGCGATGGGCAGGGGGGCGCTGAGCACCAGCAGACAGGTGGTCTGCAGAGGCCTAGGGACTCGGAGGGGCAGTGGTCAGGACCGGCGGCGTCAGGTCAGTGGCTGTGGGACAGAAGTCCCATCCCGAGGGCTCGGGCAGCCTCCTGTCCCCGGTGCCGTTCCTCCATCCATCCATCCATCCATCCATCCATCCATCCATCCATCCGACAGGCAGAAACCTCAAAGATGCCCGGCCCCCGAGTGCAAGCCACACAGCCACCACCTAGGGCCCCCAAATCTTGAGGGGCTCCAAGGCATCTGATCTCACCAAGAGGTGCCCACATCCCTCCACCCCAGAGACAGTCGAGGGGGCAACAAGGCTGCCGGTGGCCTCGCCGATGGGGCTACCCACCAGCCCAGCAACCCCGGCCAGCACTGCAGGGGGAGCCAGGAGAGGGCCCCAATCATCAGTACAATGCTCCCAGAAAGATGCCAAGGAGCCCCGGACAGTCCACAGGGCTGGTTTCCAGCCCTGTGGCCAGAGACCCCCGGCAGGCTGGCCGGGCCCGCGTCCCCGGGCGCAGCAGGCAGACCTCCCCACGCTGCGGCCAGACATCCAGGCCACGGCCCCGCTTGGCAGTCTAACACACGCTGCCTGCTGGACGGCCTGCCGGACGGGCCAAGAAGCAGCAGCCGTGGACGCCCCCAGACCTGCTGGAATGCCGGGGGAGGAGGCGCAGGGACAGAAACGGGGGGGACAAGAGGAATGCGGAGGAACCGGCAGCCTGCCCGGATGAGCCTGCCGTCGGCACCCCGGCCGCTGCAAATCAGAGATCCCCACGCACGCGAGCCTGCCCCGCGGCCCCGCAGAGGGCTGTGAAGTCTCCCCGAAGACACCCCCGTATCGCAGAGGGCGAGTCTAAGCAGGACTCGACAGCACACCGGCCCCACACACCCCGTCTGATCACGGGAGCTCTCGTCCAGCGGGCAGGGGGAGGGCTCGGTGGGAGAGGCTCCTCCCGAGCCAGAGCCAGAGCTGCCGGCCAGGACCCTTCGCCCTCACGAAGACCCCCCACGGCCAGCGGGGCGGCCGGGCACCGAGCCGCAGGCACAGAACCTGGCGCCCAGCAGCGCCGCCCACCGTGGGGACGGAGCGCAGGGAGCGGGAAGCGCGCTCACCTCTCCGAGGCCAGGCGAGGGCTCCTGAGTGCCACGGCCTCCCCTCCAGGCTGTCCCCTCCACTGTCCCCAGCACCTGTGGGGCGCTGCCCAGACTGTGGAGGAAGGTGGGTGGGAAGGGGGGATTCCTGGTGAAACCCCGCCTGCGGCAGGAGAGCTTGCGGGGGAGAGAGGGCCCCGAGTCTGCGGGCTGGTTGAACCAGTTTCTTCTCAACAGGAAAAGAAATGATTCTTGTTTCATTTTGAGCCACGTTGCCCTGGCTGGCGCAGAGGCCCTGCTCCGTCGGGGAACACGCCTGTGCGTCCTGCCCCCGACAGCTGTTTGTTCTCACTCTCACGTGCATCCCCGTCGGGCCCTGGAACACATCTGCAGACACCAGGGCTGAGCCTGCCCACACCCCACCCGCCTGTGGTGGAGTGTGGGGGCCTCCAGGCAGGTGGCCGGGCAGGTCAGAGCTTTCCGGAAGGGCCAGGGAGAGGAGATGCTCCGGGTGAAACTCCTGTGGGCCTGGGGTGGGCGGGTCGCACCTGGAGACACTGCCACGTCCCCCCTCTGCCCAGGAGCACCACCGTTTCACGGCCGTGGGCACGAATGCTCAGAGCCCGGGGCCGCACGGTGGGTGGGGCGCGGCCAGGCCAGGGGTCCCCGGGGAAGAGGGCATCTGCTCAGCTCCCAAGGAGTTCCCGGAGGGCTTCCCATGACCCCCACTGCCACGTGCTGTGAGCCCTGGCCACGCTCCCCTCGGCAGAGGCTCACCCACGCCGCACCGACTCAGCCAGCGGCTCCCGGCCGGTGTCAGTCGCGTGCGGGGGCCCGCCTGGCGGGGCCCTGCAGACCGGAGACAGGGCCTCACCAGTGACACAGACCGAGAACCTGTCGTCTGCCCGCTGGAGCAGGGGCTTCCCCGTCTCAGCTAGAGCAGGGGCACCTCCCTCCGCAGGCGAGGGCCTCTGTGGGTGCTCACCTGGACAGCACAGCAGCCCAACCCCCGCTCCCCACCCCCCGGGCCCTACAAGGCCAGGGCAGCCTCTTCAAAGGTCACCCTGGCACGCCACCCCGCCCCACCTCTGCTGAAAACCCTGCCAGCTCTTCTCTGCTCTGGGCAAGAAGCTTCTGTGCAGGAGCCGCTCTGGGACCAGCACAGGCTGACCTGTGAGCCCCTCGGGGCCTGCGAGGCCGACGGGCTGGGCTGGGCTGGACTGCCAAGCTGAGATCTGCCGGGGACCCGCTGTGTGCCAGGCTCCGCCCGCTACTTTCCCCTCTGGGCCCCCAGCAAGAGCAGGAGGGGGGAGGCAGAGGCCCCGAGGTGGCCGTGTGAGCACAGGGCCAGGCCTGGCTGACCCCAGAACCTCTGCCCTGTTCACAATCCAACCACGCCCCCAGGACACCGACTCCTGCCGTACCTGGGGAAGGGCGGGGGGGGGGGGTGAGGCCATGGAGAGGGACAGGCGGCATCTGTTCCCAAGCACCCAGGACAGGGCTCCAGGGAGCACCCCCGGGAGCGTCCAGCCCACAGGGTCCCCAGGCAGAAGCGGGGATAAAGAGACTGACAGACGGCCCAGGAGGGCTTCCTCCTGGGCTCTGGATGATCACGACCTCCATCTGCCCAGCTCTGCCCCCGGCAAACGCCCACCAGTCCCCCTGGTACAGAGGCCCGGCCGCGGCCACCTCGGCACGGTGTCCCCATGGCCACCCCCGCCGCTGGTCACCTGGCAGGATGGTCATGGTCCACCGTCACTCCTAGAACCTACCATGGCTCCCCATTATACAGCCCCCAAATCCCAAAGCCCCCGGCCCATCCTGGAGCCCCGGGGAAGCCCCGTGGCTGCCCAGTGCTCCTGCCTGCTCGCCCCGCGGGGCCGGGGCCTCCACCCGCACACTCGCTGCCCCCGTGCCCCTTCCTGGCCCCCTCGGGCTCACCAATGTCCACTTCCCTGGGTGTCACGAGCAACCCCCAGGGGGTGGCCAAGGCCAGAGTCAATGTGGGGGAGGGAACCTGGGGAAAGTATGTTTCCACCATTTGGTACTGTCCTTGGGAATATCTGAAAACAGCTTCTATGAACTACCAACAACACGCATTTTTGAATGCCTCGGGGTGGGGGAGGGTAACAGGGCTGGGGGCCGGCCAGCCGCCACAAGACGAGTCAGGTGACCAAGTGTGCTCCCCGCGGCAGGGCTGAGGGGCCCAGGTGACCCGGGCCCCGCCCCGGGGCGCTGGAGCTCAGTGAGGCCAGGCGCAGAGCGCTGGGGGGAAGCCAGCCGGCAGATAGCTGCACCCAACTGTCACCCCAGCCAGGGACAGCGGACACCCTGTCGGCATGAGAGAGAAGCGGCGAGGGCCCAGAAACACGCCTTCTCAGACGTGGAACCCACCCCACTTCCCGAAACCCACACACAGTCCATGCAGCAGCAGCCCCTGCCAAGTGGGAAAAGGGTCTGGATCCTTCCAGCAAACACACAGCTCGCCGGATGCCTGGGGAATCCCTACCACCTGGCCCCGCGGGCGCCCGGCTGTGTCACCTGGACTGCGAGGACGTCAAAGAACAAGCTGGCTCCGTCAGAGATCTCCCACCCAGACGTCGGAAGACCCCAGATCCAGGTGCAGAAACACCCCAGAGACCAGCAAAAAAAGCCTCAAGCACCCGCCACAGCCCCCACTGACGGACTCCAGAGCCCAAAACCCATGCACTCGACTCGCGGAGGAAGTCCTTGCTCAGAGCCTGCGGACGCAACGCCACACACAAGGCGAACACGCCGCTTCCCAGAGAATGAACGATCGGAAAGCGCTAAACGTGGCCGCGAGAGGTGGGAGGTGGGGGACGATGGGATAAGTCTAAACGTCCGACAAATGCCCAGCAGCCAGGCGCCCGCTCCAGGCAGACCCCGTGCTCACCTGCACGTGGCCAGAGCGCTGTCCCCGAGCCGTCCGCAGGGGAGACGGTCAGCAGGCCCCGCGGGACGCTTGGAAAGCCCGGCCCGGTCACCAAATGCCCACGATGACCCCTTGCCACGCACACGTGGGCTGCACCCACAACGCCCCGCTCGCACATCTCACACCCGCCTACCGCTTTCCAGCTGAGAGCCACCCAGCCAAGTGGGACAGGTTCGCCTGTCCCACGTTGTTGCCCAGCGGCCATGTTCTAACTTGGGTGCCAGGCCCAAAGCCCAGTGGTTCCCAGAGACCGTCTTGCCCGGCGCCCAGCACTGTCCACACGGCACACCACGGGCCGGGCCGCGGCTCTGGACACAGAGACGCAAGCAGGAGCCTGAGACATCATGGGCTAAACGCCCACCAAGTGCCAAAGGACTTTAATAAGAGGGCTGGAGGAGAAGGGCGCTTGGGCGGCTCAGTCAGCTGAGCGTCGACTCTCGACTTGGGCTCAGGTCACGGTTCGTGAGTTCGAGCCCCCCGTCGGGCTCTGTGCTGACAGCGTGGAGCCGGCTTGGGATTCTCTCTCACCCTCCCTCTCTCTGCCTCTCCCCCCCCCCCACTCTCTCTCTAAGTAAATAAACTTAAGAAAAGGGCTGCAGGAGCAAGGTGGTCCGAGCTCCACCCCCAGCCGCCCAGGTCTGTTTGAGCCCCTCGCGAGCCCGTGTGGCCCTGGACAAGTCACCGCACGCCCGAGCCTCAGTTTCCCCTGAGCCTGGGCACAGAAGACGGCATCCTCCCAGGGACGTCTAGGAAGGTAAGTCAGCAGCCTCTACAGGTCCTGGCACAGGTGAGGGATCAAGACACAGGCATCCTCACAGCGAGCGGAAGAGACACACGGTGTGAGCCGGGAAGGCCAGAGGTGCAACCCCCGTCACCACGAGGGGCTCGACTGGGAGCGGCTGGGGCTCCAGCCTCTCACTCCTCAGCAGAGAAGGGCTACCAGCCACCCCCACAGGCCTCCTCCCCACGTACCCCGCGCTCAGGCCACCGGGAATCCACACGCCCCACCCCACCCCCGCCCCCAGTTAGACCAGTGCCACGGTCCCCGTCTCATGTGCAAAAGGGGAGTGAGCCAGACCCCGAGGCGCCCTCCCTGGAGTCCAGCGCGCACATATTGGGGGCAGGCCAGACACCAGGAGTCCGAGCCCGAGGCCATCGGGTCTACAGGCCAGAGGACCCCAGTCACGGCCGTGCCCACGGGACCTCAGACAAGTCTCCTCTGTTCACGCGTCTAAAGGACGAGGCGCTGAGAGAGGCAGCCAGGGATGCTGGTCAGAGTCGGGAGGGAGCAAGATGCCCTCACCTGGGCCCCCAGGCAGACGTTCCACCGGCTGAGCCCCACACCCCACAGGCAAGACACTGGCACCCTCCCAGGCCGGGTTGCCCCCAGGCCCGCCCGCCCGGCCCGGCCCTCACCTGCCGGCCACCTGCGGTCCCCTGCCCGCCAGGCCAGGCCCCCTCCCGAAAGAGAGGCCAGGAGGTGCAGCCTCATGGCGAGCGTGGGAGACAGGTCCCACCACGGGGGCGGCCCCATCAGCCCCCGGCCCGCTGGCTCGGGGTCCCACGGCCTCCGGCGATGCAGTGTGGCGGCACACGAGCGGCGGCGGGAGCTTGGGTGGGGAAGGAGGCCCGGGAGGCCCGGCGTCTCCGCAGGGCAGCCGCGAGCCTCAGGAGCCAGTGGCGCTCAGGCTGGCCCAGCGGGCGAGTTCCCCTTTCCCAGGGCCCGCCCGGCCCACCACCCTCACCCAGACACCTGTGACCACAGGCAGCTCCCATCGGCCGAAACCGGCACTTCTTGGAAGAGGACGCGGACCCCAGCCTCGTTTCCTCAATCTGAGCCTGCAGATGGTGAGCCAGATGGGCAAAGTGCCCGGCAGGGCCCGGGGCCGGGGGACGGGGCAAGGCCCCGACACAGGCGGACCAGAGCCCCACCGGCTCCCCTGCCGGCCAGCTGCCGGCTGACCCGGCCAAGCCCCCTTCCCCGGCTGCACGCCGTGAGGATGGGGCGCGCTTGCCCACGTGGTGCCAGCCGCCCGTGGGGGCTCCTTCGTCCTGACGGACCGTGCCTGTCCTGGCCGACCTGCGATGCCGTCCTCCCGCACCCCGGCAGGAGACACTGGGCACTGAGCCCTGGGAGTCTTCCCCTTGCAGGACTGAGTCCCAGCCAGGGCAGGGGGCGGAGGGGGGCGTGGGGGAGCAACGAGGAGCCCCACAGCCGGGGAAGCGGGGCCTGAGCCGGTCTGGGTGGACCCCGCCTCCGGGGGCCACAGGGACTCAGCCTCTGAGGGGAGAGGGTCTTCGGGAAGGCTTCACGGCCCCCGGCCGCTCTTTCAGGCCACAGAATGCGTCCCGGGGCCCATCAGCCCAGGGCTCAGGGCCGGCTTTGGGAGTGGGGGGCAGGGGGACCACAGCACGCAGACTTCGGCCCGACGGGCCCCCCGCCAGGCGAGGAGCCTGAGGCCCAACCAGGTCTATCCACGCGGGGCTGCCCTGCCCAGATGGCAGGGGCCCGGGCGGCCCCCAGACCACGCCAGCGCACCCCACGCCTGTCCACCAGCTTGCACCACCCTCCGCCGGAAAGCCAGCTGGCCGTGGGACTGGGGCAGGCCCCTGCCCACGGGGCGCCCACCGGACTCCCGAGGCCTGGCCTACCCCCAAGGCAGGCTCCCCCCGGCGCTCGCGTCCCCACGGCCTGTCACATCCTCCAAGCCAATCCTGTCACGTCACCAGGGACCCACGTCACGCTCCAGTCCCCCATGAATATCTGCCCAATCTGGGGTTCCAGGATCCGGGGGGAAGGCCCCAGAAGTCGCGCTGCAGACTGGAGGGGCCCGGGGCTCCCACATCCACGGTGGGAAACGGCACGTCACTTCCTGCACTTTTATTCGGTTTGCGTTTGGTTTGCGACGCACGTGTTGTTTTCATGACAGTGCCACAACCCACCTCTGCAGCAGCCTGACTTTAGCAAGACTCTGGCCACACACGAGACCCAGGCTGCTGCTGTCCGTCCTCCGGGTTGGCCGCGATCCCTCATTCACTCCCGGTCACACCTCCCAGCGCCTGTCCGCCTGGTTCAGGGCCCGGGACCACACCTGCATCAGATCACCCCATGGACAGGTGCAGCGAGGTCCTGCCTGGAACCAGCACCACAAGCCCAGCCCAGGAGAGGCGACATGGCAGCCCAGCTGTGGCCGGTGGTCCACTGCGTCCCCCAGATCGTCCTCAGCTGCCTGTGGCCTGACCAGCAGGCCCACGCTCCCAGGGCAGGGCAGTCCCTGTGAGACCAGCGCCCCAGTCACCAGTCCCCACCGTGGCCCGCCCGTGTGCGGACACCCGGGGAGGCCAGCCGCCACCCACCCCCTCCCAACATACGCACACAAGCAACATCCATGTGGGTCACGTGGCCCCAGAGTCCTACCAGCACGGCCCCGGGGCTCCCCCCGACCAGACCCCGCCTTGAGTGGGCCCATCCAAAGGCACTCAAACAGTCAGCAAATGCCAGGAATGCGGTAGGTGCTAAGCAGAACCGGGAGTCTGGGGGGCGGACAGAAAAGCGGCAGGGGTGGGGGTGGGGGTGCCGCCCAGTGGGTGCGCATCTCCTCCCGGTAGGCGTTTCGCGACGTGAGACATCGTCCATCGCTTGAGGTCGGCCGCGGAAGCATTCGCAGCACAGAAACCAGGAGACACCCCAGATCAGAGCTCCCTCACCCCACCCCACCCCGGAACCACGGGGACACCCCCTGCCGGCCTCGGCTTCCCTGTCTGTAACCAGAGGGGGTTGGTGGGACCTGAAAGGCTCCTCCCATCCCCCCAGCACCCCTCAAGGCCGCAGACCTACTGTTCCTCCCGGGCGCAGGGCCCCTTCTTAGCCAGTCCCCTGCCTCCGGTCCGCCCGGCCAGTGCGGCCACATCCAAGATGGCGGCCCAGAGGCCTTCTGCCCACTCAGGCCCGCGGCCCAGCCTCCCCCTCCCACCAGTGGGCCAGATCCGCCCCAGCACCAGGCCCCGGGCCCCTGCAGCCCCCGCCGCCCGCCCCGGCCCGGGTGCCCTGTGAACAGCAAACCGGACCTCAGCTTCCTTCCTCTCCACACGCGGCGGCCGTGAGGGAGCGGCAAGAAGGGCGAGGGCTGGGCAAGAGGTGCCAACCCCACCGCAGCCACTCGCTCCCGTGCTGCCAGGGGCGGGGGCTGCCGCAGAGGCCAGCTAGCCTCCCCCATTCCCCCGGGGCCGGGGGGGTGAGGACATGCCCGGGGAGGGTCCGGGACAGCTGTGCCCAAACAGCCCCCACGGAGGACCCCCTCAAGGCAGGGAGCCACCCGTCAAAGCCCTGACCAGGGCTGTTGAAGACGGCTGACCATCAGCTTGGAAGCCTCAAATTCACCCAGGGGTCTCCCGTCCATCACCCGCACCAGGGCCAGCCCACCTCCCTCTCTCAGAGGGGCCACAGGGGCCTAGCCCCCCAGCCCTCTCCAGTCAGTATGCCCATCGGCCCCTCCTAGCCCCCAGCCCTGGCCCTCAGAGCAGGCACAATCATTCACTGTGGGTCTTCCTGCCAGGAACACCTCCTCCAGGAAGCCTCCCTGCCCCTGCCAGACAGAATAAACGGCTGGGACAGAGCCTCAGCCCCAAAACCCTCTCAGAGCACCAACTCCTACCCTGTGGTCGCCGGCTTAGGTCTGAGCCCAACAGCCCAGGCTGGTCATCTCCCACCCCTGCCCCTAGCCCAAGCTCGGCCCTCTGGTCACCACTCCCAGCCGTCTACCTCTTGAAAACCTCTGAGCCTCAGATCTGCTCCAGCTGCCCCCCTCCCCTCCAGGACCTCCCTCAACCAGCCCAGCCTATGTCTGCCCTTCACAGAGGTACCCGGATGGCCCTCCGAAGGTCTGGGGCTCTTTCCTGAAAAGCTGTGCCCAGGTCACAGAGCTGGCAAGAGGTTCTGCCAGGCTCAGGCCCTTACCAGTCCGCACCTCTCCCCACAGTGGGGGAGCACGAGCCTTACGGCCCACCCTTCAGGGGCTCTGCTGTCTCTGCAGCAAAGAGGGCCTTCAGCAGAAGCTGTGGCTACCGTCTACCTTGGGACCTGCCGCTCCAAGGCCCCCGATCCCAGGACTGGTGGCCCTGAGCCCTGCCGAGGGCCTCTTCTGGCCTCTGGCCCCCAGAACCAGGTGCAAGGGATTGGCAGAAGGTGAGGCTGCCTGGCCAGTTCTATCCCTGCCCGGCCCAGGAACAGGACTGGGGCAGCACAGGCCTGGTAGCCGTGGGGCACAGGCCCAGGAGGCCCACCCTTCAGGCCCACTGCACTGCCAGGCCTGCCCCCTGCACAACCAAGGACGCGGACCCACCCGACCCAGGGGCCAGACTCCATGTTTTCTGCCTTCCTGCCTTCCCTCCTCCCTGCCCCATGGGTTTGCTGCCCAATCGCAAGGTGGGCACGAAGCAGCCTCTGCTCCTTGGGCGGCACCGACCCGGGAGGCACCAACTTCTCACAACCAACCGCCCGGCCTCCCCGGCCCACAAGAGAGCCCCCCACCTCCCACCGCACAGCCTGGTGGGAGGCGGGGTCTCTGAGAGGGAGGCCACGAGCAGGCCCCCACGCACCCGCTCCCCCTACTCCCCCGTGCCAGGTCAGCGGCACGTCTCAGCACGTTACCCCACAGCCTGGCCCCTGCCACCCCCGCTCCTAGGATCAGCGTGACTCACGGGGCTGGAACGCCGCCTGGCCCCCAACGCAGGCGGCCGCCCTCTGCACACACACCTGTCCAGACTCGATGCTGGCAGATGGCAGGAGGGCCTGGGAACTGGGTGTCCCCAACGCTGTGGGGCCGGCCAAGCACCGTGTCACGGAGGGGCTCCCAGGAGGGACGTGGGAAGGTCGTGTTCGGGCAAGTGGCTCAGGAAACGCAGCCCCTACAGGGCTGGAGGCCCGATCCCGAAAGCCCGAAGGCCCAAGGGCCTCCACGAAAGGGCCTAGAACTCAGATGGGGCCACTGCCTCCTTGACTCACCCGACCCAGAGGCCAGCATGCCAACCGAGCAGGGAGAGTCCCAGACCCTCCAAGTCCAGGCACAGGGGCCACTGCCTCCTCCCACAGGAGGCCGGGCTTCACCCTGGGGGGCCAGGCAGATCTACAGGCCCCACCCCCACATGGAGTTTCCGCTCAGGCCAGGCCAAGGTCTCGGCTGTCCATCAGGGGTGTCCCGTCACCTCCTGGGAACGAGGGATGCTTAGAAGGGGCAAGAGACAGGAGAGCAAAGCCCGGCCAGCAGTCAGGGGCGCACGGGAACACCCCCAAGCGGGCAGCCACATCTTGGCTCAAAGGGCCAGAGCTGACCTCTGACACACGAGGGCCACCGACAGCAATGCCCATTACCCTGACTCACCACCCCAAAGGTGGGGGGCCACTGCGGCCCCTCCTGACCACAGGCCCCCCCGAGGCCATCCCTACAGATGGCCAGAGAACAAGGGAGTCCCCATCCCGGGATGCCTCCAGGAGCACAGAGTGCCGGCCACCCAGGTCTCCCGTGCACGGGTCACAAAGGTGTCCTGAGATGGCCCCGACTTCACCCTTGGGGAGCCCACGGGAAGTGGGCAGAGACCTTGGAGGAAGATCTAAGGGGCCCCACTTAGTGCGGGTGAACGGGGCCAGGGACTGAAGGAGAAAAAAAGGAGAAGGTACGGGAAAGAACACGGCCAAGGACAAACAGGACACGGATCAGCCAGGCATCCCCCCTGGGCCGGTGAGACAGGAGGGAGCCGGGAGCCTGGCCCCCGGCCCCAGGAGCTGCGCCAGCAGGAGAGCCACTGACCGGGTGGTGAGCCCTGGCAGCAGGCCCTGCCCCACCCGTACCCCCCGGGGAGGGAAGGACAGGGGCTCACAGCCCCGCCCAAGGACAGAAGCGGGCCTCTCTTCCGGGCACAGGATGGAGTAGGACAATCTGACTCGAGGAAACAAAACAAAGTCACAGCCAAGGGCAGCCCTGCTCCCACCCTCCGCTCAGCTTGAGGGACTCACACAGGCAGCACGCGGCCAGGGGCCAGGACGGCCGCCTGCGTGCAGGACCTCCAGTGGCGGCTGGAGACAGACGGACGCACGGTCAGGCCGGGGCACCTCTGGGATCCGGAGCCCTCGGCGCGCAGAGAACAAGCCTCCCTCAGCAAACCCTGACTCTGAGGGGAGCCGCAGGGCAGTGCACCACCTGGGGGTCAGGGCCCCCCCCCCTCCCTGGCTGGTGAACCTCGGCCCTGAGCTGGCGCTGGATGGGGAGGTGGGGGGGACCGCCACCTCCACCTGACCCGGGGCACTGCCACGGTCTGGCTGGCATCTACCGCCCTCCCAGCGGACAGGGAACGCACCCCAGAGTCTGGCTTCAAACAAGCAAACAAACCAGCAAGTATCCTCAGTTCTCTCCAGGCCACAGTCCCCCCAGGGCAGACTATCACTTCCGCTCCACCTTGACAGGAGGGTGCAACCCGCCTGGGGTGGGGGTGGGGGGGTGGCATTAAAGCGGAGGAAAGTGTGGGGCCAGGGTCCCGGTGCAGGGCCCTGTGCATAACCATCACACTCGCGGTGGCCAGGCACCCCTGGGAGCTCAGGCCCTTGCCCGCACTCTCTCCCTGCCCTGGCCCTGCCCGGATTGCAGCTTCCTGCTGAGGGCGCCCCTAATCCCCAAAGGCAGTCGGCCAGGCCATGCCATCGGCAGCCCCACACCGGCCCTGCCACCCCTGCATTTCCCCAGGCCCCCTGGGGCCTTGCTCAGTGCCCCATCGCCTCCCCAGTGAGGCTACGACCAATGAACACACACACACACACACACACACACACACACACACACACACGAGCAGAAAGGAGAGAGCAGAAGCCGTGAACAAAAACTCTAGATCTCCGGGAGAACAGGGCAAGATCCAACCAGGGGGAGATGGCACGTGTGGACCAGGCCACGCAAGACTCTGCTTCGACCCACGGTGACGACACTGGGGGCAGGCTCCCCCACAACCCCCCCCCCCCCCACTACAGACACCCAGCGTGGAGCTCGCGGCCATGGCGGAGAAGGCGGCGGTGCCCAGACCCCGGGGCCACCAGGCCGGCACAGGGCGGGCCTCACCAGGCACAGTCCTGCCTCCAGCACCAAGGACACTCACACATGACACCACACAGGCAAGGGCTTCAGTAAGGACAAGCACCTCAAGAGGCCCTTGACGTGAGGTCCAAGAAGAGACAGAGACACAGAGCGACAGCTGCCAGGACAGAGGTGATGGGGTTGGTGGGGGCCGTGTGGGGTCCCCAGGCCGAGAGGTCCCCAGAGCCGCACACAAGCGGGATGGATGTGCAGTGTTCATGGTGAGCACATTCGGCCTCGAAGCAAGGGGCCGGCTGCCCACGGGGGCCGCACAACGGGGACCCTGCCCCGGAGCGAGCTCCTTGGTCAGGTGATCAGGAACTCAGGCCGCCACCCCTGCGCCAGGGGACGGCACAGGGTGACCGGGGGGTACCGGCCCAGCCCATCGGTGGCCTGATATCCCGGGAACAGAGGGAGGGCTCCCGGTCCCACAGCTCAGAAGCAACAAGCCTAGGGTTCCGCCCCCACCAGGTCCCAGACGCTAACCAAGACTGGCCAGGGCCCCTGCTCTCCAGTGCCGGCCCCTCACTAGGCTCACCTCCAGGCCGGGGGTCTCAGGGCCCCCAGCAGGACCCGCCGGCCCCAGTCAGGAACAGCAGCCGAGAGTGTGCCGGGGAGGAAGGGAGGGTGTGGGCCCAGGACGCACAGACCACGCTCGGCCTGGAGGTGAACTCAGGCCGGCCCACCCGCCCGGCCAGCCACGGCGAAGTGAGTGCGGCCCGCAGCCACTCCAGCCCTCCACAGGCCCAGAAACTCCAGGGCCCTTGGCCCTCACTGCGGCTTCCGGCCTCCCTTGAACCCCACAGACAACGTGAAACCTACCGCCCCTCTGAGCCCAGACGGCTCGTTGGTCTCAGGTGCAGGATGCTGGCCAGGTCCTTCCCGAAAGCCCCTGTACCCTCAGATGGCAAAAATGCCCCTGCCAGGTGCCCCAACGGCTCCTGTAAATGCCAGCCGGAGGGGTGCCAGAGTCCCCTGATTATCCCTGATGCGCAGGACCCCGCACTGGACGCTAATTTAGAACGTGCGCCTCATTCGGGTCTTTCAAACGCTCTACAGGCATCGCCATCTTTTTTACAGACAGAGAGCGAGACTCCATCACACAAAGTTCAACCTACCCAACGCCACACAGCTGGTCGGTATGGGCCACACTATGAGATCAAGGCTGCCCGGGCAAAGGTGCGGGGGGGGGGGGGGGGGGGCAGGAGACAGCCGTGTTAGGAGACACAGCAGAGCTGGGCAGCAGGGGCGCTGACGTCAGGGGTGCTGGCGGGAGCCTGTGCCCTCACGGGTGGGTGGAGATGACTGAGGCAGGGCAGTGAGGCCTAGATAGGCATGAGCACACGCACACGCCCCACAGGCACGCCCTGCTGGGGGTCCAGTAGTCCCTGGAAACCCCAACCCCGGGCGAGGCCCTCGGGGAAGCGGGAGGGCAGCGACCAGCACGGGACCCCCAGGGTCCTGGGTCCTCTCCAGGAGCACCCTGGTCCTGTCCTCCACTGTCCATGAGTCCTACCAAAAGGCCAGGTCTCCTTCCTCCCCCAAAAGAGGGCAGGCCGCTTCTATGGAACGTTCCAACTTTGACAGAAACCAAAAATCTGGACTCCGTTTTTGTTTCAAATGTAAACATCGGGATATGCCGCGATCTATCTGCGCTCGAGAAAGAGGCTGACCCCAAGCAAGACGCCCGCGGCACTAACCTTGGCGGTGGGGGGGACGCGGTAGCTGCTTTTCGCTTTGGCTTTGGTAACAGAGTCGCAGGGTGTTTGGTTTGGGGTTTTGGGGCGGTGGGGGGGGAAGTGCTGTATAGAATCTCAGCATCCCCCTGTCTGCCGGCCCCTGGCACAAACCCCCCACCTAAAGCCCCTCCACACCAACACAGATTTGATTTTCCCCAAAACTCCACCCACCCAGGAGCCCCTCCAACCCCGCCCCCAGGTGAGCTGGAAGAAGCCCTGGGAGCTCCCTGCCCGGACCCCCGCCCACTCGCCTCTCCCCGCCCGTGGTCCTCGGCCGTCAGGAGGAGAGGCCACTCGGCAAACTCGAACGCCAGCCCATCCGAGTGGTCCCTGGGCTGACCCAGACGTGAACCGGGGTTTACTCTGGGCCGGGGCCCGCGGGGGGGGGCCTCTGCCAGCTGCCCAGGGCCAGCTCCCCCCAGCATGCCCCAGAGCTCCAGAAAGGGCCAAGGCCCACGAGGAGAACCACCCCCCCCCGCCCCGCCCCACCTCCCAGACCCAGACCGCACCAGCTGAGCACCCAGGAGCCGCTCCAATTCTGGAAGCAGGAAGGTTTCCTGTGGTACCCGGGCCGACCACGGCCACAGCGGCCACCACCCCACCCCGCCCCCCGCCCTCCTCTTGCTCGTGCTGTCTGGGCCTGCCCACTCTCCTCCCCCAGCCTCGGGAACCAGGTCACTTCCAGGAACACGCCGGCTCTCTGGCCTCTAGGCTTGGACAGGGTGTTCCCTGGGCCGAAATTCCCTCTACGTGTCTCCTGGCTCTCTCCAACCCAATTTAAACAACACCTCCTCCAGGACGCCCTTATGATCCTCTCAGCCAGAGCAGGGACCCCCTCTACCACATACCCCGGAGAGGGCCCCCCTGCTGGCTTGTCTGAGGCTGCTAAGGTCTGGGGGCTCCTGAGGGTAGGAGCCCCAACTGGTCCATCAGGCATCCCTGGGGCCTGGCGCGCAGAGGTCGGTCCCCCATGAAGTCTTATAAATACGTGGGCAGGGTGGTGGTGAGAGAGGTAGGAACGAGCCAGGGCGGAATGCAGGATTCACCGAGAACCAGCCAAGCAAGCAGCAAGTTTTAAAGAGATCCCAAAGCACCGACAAGCTGCGCAACCCCCAGCAGTTAAACCAACCCCTCTGAGTTTTTATTTCCTCTTCTGCAAAGAGAGGTCATCACACATGAAGAAAAGGGGCTAGGGCACAAGTGGAGGAGACGAGGGGCCACAAAGCTGGCCTTTCCTCATCCGTCCCCACAGATGGTGAACACAGGTGGAGAGCGGCCAGCGGCCCACAGCCAGCAGACCTGGGCTCCACTCCTGGCCACATGACTCATGGCCAGGTGGGGCCGCAAGCATCTGACTCAACCCCACTGGTCTCAGCGCCCCTGTCCTCAGAAAGGCTTCTGCTCCCTTCACATATCACGGAGTGCCGCCAATGAGACACCTGCTCCCCACTGACACCCGCGCTAGGAATAGGCAGATAAACAAGGCCGGGCCCTGCCCCGGGACGCGTAGTCCAGACTCACACGGAGACCCTTCCAGGAGCCCACAGAGAAAAGGTACTCTTATCTGAGAGCAGACATCAAGGAAGGCTTCCTGTAAGAGGAACCACTCGCCTTCCTCCAGCTATAACACAGTAGATTCCTATGTTCCCCTCCAAACCAACCCCTGCACTCTGTGCAAACGGGACAGACACCCCTGCCACAACCCCAGGGAGGGCGGCAGACAGATGCAGGGACCCCTGCTAGCAGGAGGCATTGAGACCAGGGCCCAAGTCCAGTCCTACCCCCTCCTGGCCATAAGCCACAGGGAACGATGTCACCCCCCGGGCTAGGACATTCTCATCTGGAACACAGTTCAGGACAGAAGCGGCGTGGCTGAGCACGGCCCTGGGGCACGGCAGGTGCTCGATAACCAGGAGCCACTCCGGGGGCCACGGGCCTTCCCACCACGGCAGTCCCAGCCCAAGTGTCACCCGCATCCTCCCCACCCCAACCACAGGGACTCCCACCTTACCAGAGCCCAGGTCTCCCGACACCCCCTTCTCCACGGCCCCTGGCTTGGCGGTTGCCTCGCTGTGTGGCCCAGACCCAGCCCATCATCGTCTCTGGGCATCTGCTTCCTCCTCCATAAGAGACCAGTTTCCAGCGCCCCTCCCCTGCTGACGAGCGACAGTCAGACGCCGCAGCCAGGGTGAGGCCTGACCACAGGTTCCCAGAAGCCCGGGCCCCTCCGTCCCCATAGCAGGGGCCTCGTTGTCCTGCGAGGCCCTGTCCTGCTCGCCTACACCCAGAGAGCCAGACCTTGGAAGTGTTCTCAACCAACTCTGTGCCGGGGTTGGCGGAGTCCCCTTGGGGGCCCTGGGCCACTCGCCCGAGGTGGCCCACCTCAGAAGGGCAGAGCTGGGGTGTGCCCCCGAGATCACACTCTCCCACCATACCGTGTCCTCCCAGTCTGACCCAGAAGAACCCCAGGGAGGGTGGCCTTCACCGTCCAGCAGTGTGGACGGGGTTTCCTGCCGACTGGCGGTGTGACCCCAGCAGGTCACTTGGACTCTCGAAGCCCCATTTCCCCCCTAGACACCAAGCATGAGCACGCAAACCCTAGGGGTTAAGGGAAGGCTCCACAATCCCCCCAAAGTCAAGGGCCTGGAGCACAGGGGGTGACCAGTCACCACAGCCATCGCGGCCGCTGTCTGCCCTCTTGCAGGGCAGTCCCAGGCACCAGGCCCTGTTCCAGGGCTTTCCACCATCTCCTCAACAGGAGGTCAGCCCAGAAAGGGGCACACGCTCAGCCAGGCCAGTCCCCAGGGGGCGCAGGGGCCGGGACCCTCGGCTGCACCATCTGCTGCTACCTGACTGGTGCACGCCCACCAGGCTGGAGAGATGTCCCCGGGCTGCCTCCGCTCCTCCTTTCCCTTCCCTTCCCTTCCCTTCTCCTCCCTGCCCTGCAGGCCGCAACAGCACAGGCTCCAAGCTCTGGGTTCAAATCCTGCCCCTTCCCCCAGTCCAAAGCCCAGTGATCTATGGAAAATGGGCAGGTCACAAGGACTATGTGGGCCCGGAGTAGTGTCACCCCCTCCTGATGCCACGAGCGCTGCCAGAGCCCCGGGCGGCCTCTCCTTGTCTCCTCGGGGAGGAAGCGGGGAGCCGGGCACCCCGGACCGGGAGGCGCAGGCTGCACCAGGCTCCCGACACCGGGTCCTGTGACGGGCTGGCAGGATGTTGGGAAACCCGTGAGCACTTATTTCAACACCACCGGCCACGTCAGCGACTGGTTTCAACACGCAGGCACCCGGGAAGGGTCACTGCCATCCTGTCAGGCCACCCGCCTGCCACGCCGTGCCACGCAGGGGGGATGCTGGCCTCGGGCACAGCGCTCTCGGCCCCCTCCCCTCACCGTCCCCCAACCTGGGTGACATCCCTCGTCCTCAGGGACTCGCGGACACAAGGGTTGGGTCATTTCAAAGGTGCAGAGGCCACCCCCAAAGCCAGTTTGCCACACCCCTGCGCCGGGCTGCAGGCCCAGTGAGCCAGGGGGCACCGGGCCTAGCATCAGCCACCAGGCTCTGTCCCAGGCCTGCGAGCCACGGCTGTGAAACAGCGACAGGAGTCCCCTGCGGGCCTGCCGGGGCGAGGTCGGGGCTTCGGGGCACCCCGCCAGCCCAGACCTTGCCAGGCCATCTCAGCAGACACGGCGGCCGGTCAAGTGGAGCGAACACGCGCCCCTCTGCACAGCCCAGCCCAGGGCCTGCTTGCGGCCTACGCCGCTTTGCTGAGTTATCAGCAAAATGAGAGTGGGGCCCGTGCTCCAGGAAAACGGTCCCACTGAACTCTCAGGGAGGTCCCGCCCCACAGAGGAGGACACTGAGGCCCCGCGAGGGCAAGGGACTCCCCCAAGGACACACCTGCAGGAGCGGGCCGGCAGGGACCCCACTCTGACCCACACCCAGCTGCCTCCGTGGGGCCAGCAGGAGGGCAAAAATGTGGTTGGGGTGGGGGTCTGGTGGGAAGGCAGATCAGCTTTAGGGGTAAATCCCTGGGGAGCGGGGACCGTCTGCTACCGGCCTAGGGTCCTGCCACCTGCTGACCCCAGAGCCGGCCCAGGGGCCCCAGCTGCAACCAACTCCCCGCCCCCCCCCCAGCTGTATCTCCAGCTCGGGGGCTAAGGTTCCCGGCACCGCCACCCACCATTCAGCTGGACGTGGCCTTGCCCCAGGCCCTTGGTACACATCGCATCCCGAATGAGCTAGCAGAGCGGACCCCGGGCTGGCCACTGCCTCCTTCCGTGACTGCGGTACGCCCTCCACCACCTCCCCTCTTGGCCGTGTCCTCTCCTAGCAGGGCTGGCCCAGGAGCATCCCTCCCTCCAGGCCCCCCCGCCCCCGGCCCCCAGAGCCTGCCTCCGCCAGCCCCGCCCACCCTGCAGCCTCACCACCGGCTCCAAGGGGCCACGTGTCTGTCTGGGCGCCCCCACCCCCTGCATCCCGCACAAAGCACAGATGACTGCCGGGGACAGCTCGGGGTGACGAAGAAGGATGACTGGGGCTGCCAAGCTGCAACTGGCTCCCTGAAATCCCCAAGGGCTCAGCACAGCCAGGCCGCACCAACAGAGAGACACAGAACTCCAAACGAGGGGTGACCGGCCTGCCTTCCACACCAGATGCGGGGACACGGCAGAAAGCCCACTGCGGGAGACGGAGGGTGAACCAGCACGCAAAGGAGGGAATTAGGGGCCGAGGGGCAGGGAGGCCCGGTGTGGTTCTGGGGACCCGGAAGGGCTTCACGGAGAACCGGGAACAGGAGGGGCCGGTGGGGCCGAAGGCAGCCCGGCGCTCAGGGCAGGGGAGCAGCCGGCCAGAGGGGAGCCTGTGTGGGGAGAGCAGGCTCTGCCAGGCGGCAGTGGAGCCAGGGTTCAAGCTCAGGTCCGAGGACATGCAAACCGTCAGCCCACACGGCCCCCTGAGGCCCCTGAAGGCATCCGCTGGGTGAGGACGGGCGGGCCTCCTTCCTGTCCCCACATCAGGAGACCGAGGCCAGATCCGGGGAGTCAGGCAGTCAGGCGCCCCCCGCCACGTGCCCAGCCGAGGCCGCCACCTGCTCCTCACACCGGCCCACGCGAGTTGGGGTCCCCGTGCGAGCGTACATGTGTGTGCGCGTGCGTGCACACCCATGTGTTTGCGTGAAAGCTTCCGGGTTAGATGGGGCCTTGAGCTGGGAGGAGGGGTCTCCCGATTCGGCCTCCCCGACCCCCCTTGCCGCCTCCAAGCCATAAGGCTGCAGGAGACGGTGGGGCAGCGTGGGGTCGGAGGCCCGCCTGGCCCAGGGGGAATGCGCCAAGGTCACCCAGCCGCCCCAGGTGGAACCGTGGACCAGGCCCATGACTCCCAAGCCCAGGCAGCACGTGCGGGGAAGGGGGCCCTGGGTGGGGAGCTCGTGGGGACAGCAGGGCCCAAAAGGCCCTCAGAGGTGTGGCGGCCACCAACCCCCACAGCCACACGTGCACACACACGTGTGCACCACCCACAGAACAGGACACCTGCTCTCTCTCTCGAGGCAAGACAGCCAACTTTCCAGAACCTTCTGCCGCCTGGGCCTTTTCACTCCACAGGGAGCATCTCTACCGCATCAGAGCACAGGGAGGCCCCCTGGCAGGGGGTGACCGGCGCTGGGAGGGAGCCCCCGGGCCCACAGGGGCACCCTCATCGGAGCCCTGGGACCGCTGCCCTTCTTTCTGGAAGGAGGCCTGGCCACGCCCCCGTCAAGCCCTGAGCAGCCCTTCGCGGAGCCTGTGGGGGCACCGGGCAGCCAGGGAGGGAGCAAGAGCTGGGAGCAGGCAGGGCCACACACCCAGGCGTGTCCTCCTTCACTGGGAGGAGGCCGCTGCAGGGACAGGGGCCCGCTCAGACAAGGTCCAGGACGAGGTGTAGCTTTACGGGGACCACCGCCCTGCTGTTCATCTTCTGCAGGCTGCTATTCCCCAGGATGGGGCTGGGGAAGCCCCCCGCTTCACCCCTCAGACACTGGGAAGAGTCCCCAGGGGCTGGGGAGACACCCCCCCCCCCAGATCCATACCCGCTGCAGCCAGGCTCCCGGGCGTCGCAGAAGCGGGGTGCCCTCGCGGCGCAGCCCAGGCCTGGAGCACAACCACACAGGCGGCCTCTCCGAGGAGGGGAGAGGTGGCTCCAGAGCGAGCCGAGCGGTGTTTGTTTAATGACAAATTACGCCAAGCAGGCAGAGAGCGTCTTATCGCAGAGTCTCCCGCAAGGCCGATACCATCAACTGATGTCAGGGAGCTCTGGGAACTATTAGCTTAATTAGCAGTTCCTGCCGGGTCAGCGAAAAGTGCTGGCTGAGCGGGGCTGCCAGAACCGGGCTGGGCAGGTCCCGGGGTGGCGCCTGGTGAGGGAGAAGCCGGCACGGCGTCGCCCCTCGAAGCCCTCCACCCGCCGGCGCCAAGGACGTGCTGTGCCCCTGGGCGGGTGCATGCGCCCACACACGCCCACCGCCCAGGGGGGCAAGTGAAGGCCTGGGAGGCAGCATGAAGGCAGACTCCACGCCCAGGACACACCCCAAAGGCCCCGACGGCCTGGCAGGGGGCTAAGAGCCCGCCTGGGTTCACACCGGGTCTCCAGGCGGCCGGGTCCCGCTCTGCACCGCCCGCCCACCGAGGCCCAAGGCCGCCGCCCCGGCTGCCCCTCCAGGGTGCACGGCGTCCACAGCCCCGCAGGGCCCGCCAGGGCACTGCTCGGCCTCAAGCGAGGGATCCACCTCTCTGGGGCGCAGTTCCCCGCACGCCCACGTCGTCGCAGCTGTCGTGGGGACAGTCTCTCCGGGGCCCTTCACACCCTGAGTGAGGCTGGATTTCCAGGTGCTACTCCCCCGAAGCTGGAAGACCAGGCCAACAGAGACCCTCTCCAGCCCCACCCAGCTCCTCATGGGCGGGGAGGGGGGCACACCCCCCCTCCCACGGCCACACTGGCCCCAGGCCGGCCTCTCCCGTCCAGGGGGGCCCAGGGCGGGGGGCAGCCGCGGCCGGTGCTGGGGAGGGGGCCGCTTCCGCTGCCCCCGGGAGCCCGCCGCGGCCGGCCGCTGTGCCACCGACACCCCGAGGTAACGCGATCCAGATGTGGCCGGTGGTGCGAGAGGGGAGCGGCCCCGCGCCCTGCTGAGGGAGCTGGAAGCGGCCTGAGATAATGTGGGATTCCTGAGCCCGCGCCCAGGCCCGTGGACCCAGGAGGGTGGGAGAGCACAGGCCGCTGCCCCTCCCCGCGCGTGCTCGCCCGAGACCACCCAGGCGGGACGGGAGCAGAGACACCCCCCACCCCGGGACCGCAGCCCGTCCGCTGCGGCCCCCGCATCTCCGAGCCTCAGTCTCCCGTCTGTGCCCGGCAGGGGCACCTCTCCCGGCCTGCTGCTGAAGCACCCGGGGGCCGGCCCGAGATGCTGAGGAGGTGCCCACCCAACCCCTCCAGGAAGGAGGAGGTGCCAGCAAAATCCCGTGGTCTTGAGGCTCCAGCCAGGACAGAATACTGCTCCTAGAGGTCACTCACCTGACCCCTGGCCCCCGATCCACCCCCCACAGAAGACCCAGCTTCATTGCTGAGCATTTGCATGTACCTCCCTGGCCAGCCCCACCCCACATGGGACTCCTTCCCCAAATCAGGCCTGAGCCGGACAGGATGACGGGGTGGGGGGATTCTTTCTGCCTGACACATGTTCCTTTCCTTCCAAGTGCCCCTACTTGAGTCTGCCTGGCCCCTCACAGCCACACCTGGCCAGGGTCTGCAGCCACTAAGGTCAAACCAACTGTCCCATCCCAGATGCACTGAGGGTCAGTAAGAGCCCGGTCCACACACGGCACAAACCCCGGGGCCTGGCACTGGCCTCGTCCGGCTAGCAACCGCTGAAGAGGGTGGAGCAGGGGGCCTGGCCACACACGGCCCCAGAGCCCCCCGTCCACACTGAGGCCGGTGTGTATAAGACCCCAGATAAGCCAAGAACAGTCAGCTCTCTCGGAACACGTGGTACAGCTGCTTTTCTCGGAGCAGGTGCATCTGCCAAAGCGTCCCCGAGGCCGGGATGGCCGACGCTCCGGGGGCACCCAGGACCCGGGCCCCAGCTACCTCTCTGGCTCACCCGCCCAGGTACCACTGCCCCCCAAAGGAAAGAACAGGTGGGCAGAGGGGCTTCTGGCCAGCTGCTGGTGGGCTACTGGGGTGTGGCCCTGAGTCTCCACCTCTTCATCTTTAAAGGGGGTTCTCGGGAGGACCCTGTGAGACGGCACGCATGGATGCTTTCCCCGGGGCCTGGGGCGCAACCTGCACCCCGACCCCAGCTCCGTTCCCCACCCGAACCCGCACAGCCTTCACCGTAGGAACCCCCCCACCCCAGACACTGCAGGACCGGCCCCTCACACAGGGTGCCCGGGCACAAGGCACAGCTCTCTCCGGCCTGCCTGCTCTCCTCTGAGAGGCAGGGGAAGCAGCGAGAGGGGACGGACGTCCTCATCCATAACGCTCCCCAGCCAGGGCCAGGAGGCCAGCTCCGCCTCGGGCACTCAGGGCCCACAGCCACCACCTCCCTGACCCCGGCCCAGGTCACCTCCAGCAGAAGCCACCCAGAAGTCCCAGAGGAGGCCAAGGCCAGGCGAGCAGGGCAAGGCCCCAGTGAGAACCCCAGTCCGACCTGTTAGGGCCTCAGCTTCCAAACTGTAAACTGCCCCGTTAGGCTGTTTCGACCTGAGAAGGGACAGCGCCCGTGACAGGTAGGCACCCGAAAGGTGCTTCTGTCATTAGTGTCAGCAAAGGCCCATCCTGGATCCTCTTAGCAGATCATCTGGCCTGTCCCCACTGGGGTTCCAGGCCCCCGCACGTCGGACGCTCACCTGACCTTCCCGCCCCACGGCTCCTGCACCCCGTCCCCGAGCACCTGCACCTCAGACAAGACGCCGTGAACCTTGGAAGCTCAGCTCAGTGAGAAGAGGCCTTGATTCAGCTTGAGATTTGGAGGGAAAGAAAGATCAGTCACAACACCACGGTAGGGGTCTAGAGGCCAAGAGCAGAAAGCCCGCTCGCGGTGTGGACCACCGCCTCTCAGCTGTAACGTTCTCAGGGAAGACTCCTCCCCGAACTCCTAAAACAAGTGGGGATTACAGAACATAGGGAGCCCGAGGCTCACTCCAGAGTCCACAGCCTGAACCCGCGTGCGCCGGAAAGCGGGCGCCGCCCTGGACGTGAGGAGGACCAGCGCGCCCTCCCGACCGGGCGCCCTCAGCGTCCGTGTCCGCGTCAGCAAAGGGCAGCGCAGGGCCGTCCCGAGGACCCAGGGGCCACGCCGACCGCGCCCAGGCAGACGGGCAGCCGTGCCACCGCATTAGCCGAGCGCCGACGTGCACTCAGTACCCGGCCCGGCTCGGGATGCCCGGCTCCTGGCGGCGTCCTCGCCGCAGCTTCACACGGCCCTGTGGCCGCGGGCCTTCCTGGAGATGGTGGCAGAAAGTCACAGAACCCATACGGCAGCAAACAGCCACGCAGACACGGGAGCCCCCGCAGGGGTGAGGGGTGAGAAGCGGGCCAGCACTCGGTAGAGAGCCTGCGTGCCGGGTCCACCCCGAGCCCGCCAGGGATGGGTGCTCAGATGGGAAACCGGTGAGCGGCGAAATCAGTGGATCCTCTAAATGGACGCTTTCCGCCCCTCCCCTCCTGGCAGGGAAGGGGTGGGCGGACGGCCCCGTGGGCTCCGCAGGGAAGGGGACGCCTCGGAAGCAGGCAGGCCGTGGCTGGATGTGTGGGGACGGAGAGCCACGAGGTCCTGCCGCCCCACTGGCCCGCAGCCATCACTCGGGTTACATCCATCACCGGACATGGTGCCCCCCGGCTGGGTCTGTGTCCCCAGGCGGAGCACTGCAGAAATGAGCACCCGGCACCGCCAGGAGGGGAGGCGGGTGGGAGGGAGGGGCTCCTGGTGGTATAACAGTGTCAGCAGAGCCTGGGCAGGAAGAAAGGGGTGTGGGAGGGAGGCAGGGCACGGGCTCGGGTGGGCGGTGAGAGCGAGGTGAAGCCCCGTGGCCTGGCTCAGCTTCGGCCAGCAAGGGACACACAGAAAGTAGTGGTGGGCCCGGCTCCCACACAGACCCCAAGTGTCACTCCGGGGGAGCCTCTTGCCTCTCCTGCTCAGAGGGACTGGCCGCAGGGGCCCCTGTGCCCAGCCTGGCGTGGCTCCTGCCCCCTCAGGGCTCACAGCCAGCTGGGGACAAGCCACCAAAGCCATGGCGCTTGGGGCACAAGGGAGAGATGCTGGGGGCTGTGGGAGCATCCGACGGGGACCCCGACTTGGGAAGGGGTCGCCCCCGTGGGGCTGGTCCAGGCTGCGGGACACGTGCACCTGGGCCGAGGCTCCAGGCGGGGCAGGGGCTAGGGATGCAGGTTAGCCCAAGGACAACGGGGACCCACAGAAGGCAGGCGGGGCAGCACCACCGCAGCATGGACAAGCACCGCTCGCCGTCCGTCCGGAGCCGCGTCCCCTCCCAACCCACACGGGAAGTGGGACAAAGGCCAGGAGAGGTGGTGCCAGCCAGGGGCGAGCTCAGGGCTGGGAGCGAGCCAAGTTCGATGGCTGCACTGCGGGGCTGTCCCTACAGGAGCCAAGACGCCCGCCCAGCAAGGCTGTGGGAACATCCCGGCCCCCCAGGGTGCTCGCTGCAGGGGACACTGTTGTCCCCAGTCTGCAGACTGGCAGGGGAATCTCCAGCCCGGGTTAGACCAGGAGGACACCCAAGGTGCCCAGGCTCTGAGCTCTTGCTCTGGAAGCTTCTACCACCACCTGGTCACTTAGGCGGAAGGAAGGCAGCCCTGAGAGCCACAAGCCTGTTCCCAAACAAGGAACCTCCAGAGCCATTAGGTGCTCGCTTGGCAATTAAGAGGCACAAATTATGGTGCCACAAAGCTCGTTACCAACGAATGACCGTGTGACCACCAGCAGCACACAGTCCCTGATGAATTGTGTTAGGGGTGTTCGTCTCCGGGAGCCCCAGCACCTCCATGCCTGCAGCCCTATCTGTCACCTGCACCCGCCCGACACTGTGTCCCAGCCCCAGACAGCCCGCGCCCCCCACCGGATGGACTGGGGCTGGATGGAGCATGGACGCCACACGGGGACATTTAGGGAGAGAAGGATGCGGTGGGATGCACGGGACAGTGGGGCAGGTCCTCAAATGAGCCTCCGGACGCAGTAGGCCCTCAGCTCGAGCTGGTCATGGGACCCAGGGTGGTGTCCAGGGGGGGTGGGGTGGGAACAGCACAGAGACAGCCACCAGCCTCGAGGGAGGCCTCAGTTTCCCCATCTGTGAAATGAGAACATTAAACAGGATCTCTAAGTTCCCCTCTGGCTCTGAGACCAGGTGCCTGACCCAGAGAAAGTTCCAGAATCATTAGCCGATAAGCAAATCAGCAAAACGGTTACTACGTTAACGTGATGAGTCAGATGGCAGGGCACGTGGGAAAGTCAAGTCTGACACCAAAAGGCCCGCTCTCTGCCATCAGATAAGACCTGGCTAGAGCCGGGGAGAGGAGGAGCTTACGAAAGGCAGTGGGGGGCCCAAGCCAGGCACGGTGTGGGGGCTCCTCCGGCCAGAGGCACCCCAGAAAACTTGCCAGGCTTCCTGGATTCCAAGACCACCCGGAGGGGGCTCCCGGACCCCAGACCAGAAAGACAGGGCTCAGCTGGGGCTCTGACAGCCACTGGGGAAGGGACCCCCTCCCCACAGCCTCCCCTGCCCCAGATCGCGGTCCCAGGGGGCCCTGCCTTCCTGAGCGCCCAGCGCCCACTGGGGCCTGCCCCACCTCAGCCCGGATGGAGGTCCCAGGCCGTGGCCCTGCTGGGGGCAGCCCCTGCTCACACTGCCCCCCAGGGCCTGGATGGTGAGACCCCAGGCAGCGGCCTCAGATCCCAGGTCTGGCCCCACACAAGGCAGGCCCGGCGGCCAAAGCGCCGCCTGCCCGACGCCCGAGCAGGTTCCTCCGTTGCTAATGAAGCTTCCACACACCCGAGCCGTGAGCCACGGTGGCAGCGGCACCTGCAGGGGCGTGGGCACCCACACCGGGGAAAGGAAGCGGGCTCAGAGGGGCCACACTCGCACCCGAGGCTGGTGCAGGGCCACCGGGCACCATCCCGTGACCAGCAGGGGTGGCAGCGGGAAAGAACAGCTGCTTCCTGCCCGCTCTGCCCCCACCCCTGACAACAGGCGAGTGTGCAGGGAGTGTGGCGCTGGCCCAGCACCCCGCGGCTCCCGGCCCAGCCCGGGGATCCTGGGCCGCCCCCAGGCAAGACGCGGTGAAAGCAGGGCCTCAGGGAAGGGCCTCCTCCAAAGTGGCCGAGAGGAAACCGGCCTGCCGCGTGCAGCCTGCAGCGGCACTTAGCCCTGGGAATGACGTCACTGCACCACTGCCCTGCCTGGCTCCCCGCCCCCTTGCCAGCCTTGGGACCCCGGGCAGCTCCAGAACCTTCTGCCGCCCTTTGGTGGGGCGATGAGGAAGCCGGGCTGCACGAGCCCCTTCCCTGCACAGGCCAGGCCCGTCCAGGGCCCCTTCCAGGCTGCCCTGCCCGAGAGGGAAACAGACGGGAGGCGGCCTGGGGCCCGGGCCAGGGCACCAAGAGCTGTCACAGGACCTTCCACACCCCAGTGAGAGCGGGGGTGCAGCCTGCCAGCTGCTCCCACGAGGGCTCAACCCCAGCTTGTTCTGGACCCCGATGCCACACGCACCCAGCCCTCTCCTAGGATTCAGGCCACAAACGATTCTATGTATTCAGCGGACTCAGTGAGCCGTCTTCATCCAGGTCAGGAAAAACCAATCCAGGCCCACTGATGGGGAGAGGGGGTTGGCTACCTCCCTGGGGGTCCCACCCTCAGTGGCCCAGCACCTCTAGCAGACAGAGCCACACTCCAGCGTCCCCTGAGGCGAGAACGAGGGGCTGGGGGGCTGGGAGAGGGCAACCACCATGACTAATTAGCTCATTACTGCCGCGTAATTATCTCAGGGCCGCACTCCAAAACACAAGAGGCCCAAGGGCGCCCGGTCAAAGCCACTGAACCCGACACGCCCTCGTCAGGGTCTACATGGCCTTGGGTGTGGGTGTCCCGTGCTGGGCCTCAGTTTCCCCAGCTGCAGATTGAGACCAGTGGCTTTCAAATGTGGCCCTAAGGTGCCCTCAGATGGAGCAGGGACCCCCCCCCCAGAGCCCAACCCAAAGGAACACTTGCCCCCTCGCTCTCACCTACAATGGCCCGGGACAGCTCTCCACGGCCACTTCTGCACCTCGCTCCTCACCCAGCCTCCACCCAGCCCCCCGACTCTCTGGCTGCAGACCCGAACTCTTCCTGGGCCTTCCCCAAGCTTCTCCTGTACCCAGGCGTGCTCAGTAAATGCTCCCCGAACAGAATGGGCCCCACTGTCATGGCGGGGGGCGGGGGAGGCTTGGCCCACGAGGGCTCCACCTGCACCTCCCTTCTCCTGTCCTGGGACCCCCACCCCTCCCCTGAGCCCAGGGCCGCCCATCGCAGGGCTTCCACTCCCCCCACCCCCACCCCGCCACCTGAGCAGCACACTCTCACACACAGGCCAGGCTCAGACCTGCCAACACTCCCAAGGCGGCCGCGCCACCTCACGGAGACCCCAGCCCTGGCCCAGGCCCGCCCCAGGAACAGCCCGTCTCCGCCAGGGCTGAAGGCCCTGCCCTGTCCTGCTGACTGATGACCAGGCCCAGGAGAGCGGGGGAGGGAGGGCCCAAGGCAGCTCTTCGCTGCTGGAACCACACCCAAACAGAAGCCTGGAAAGCCAGATCCCGGGATTCCTGGAGAATTCTCTGCGCCTGGACCGTCTGGTTCCCGCACACAACGCTTCCACGATTCCCACAGGGTCAAGTCCAGACTTCATACGGGGCCCCTGAGACCCGCCAGGCCTCAGCTCTTGACCTCCCCGCACACACCCAGGACTCCTCTCTGCACAGGCCTCTGCATAGGCTGCTCCCTCGTCTGGACCTGTAGACTGTCGCTTCTTCCAGGAAGCCTTCCCAAAAGCTCCACCCCAGCCCAGGTTAACGGAGACGCTTTTCACCCAGGACCGCAACTGCCCAAGTCCCGTCCCTCACCTCAACTACACCCTGCACCCTTGCCCACCTCCTGCCTGAAGACTGTGGCCGCTGACAGTCTGACGGGCCTCCTGGCCGGCTTGCGGCTCATTGAGCCGGGATCCTCACCGGGCAAGGACACCCCGGCTGGGCTGGACAGAGTCTGCCATTTCAGCCCCGACGGGGAAGAGAGCTCACTCTTGGCCCAGGCCGGGGGTGGGGCACCAGGGCGGCCTCTCAGAAGCGACACGTGGCCTCCTGTGGGGACCGCCGTGAAGGAGATGACCCTCGGGTGGCGGACGACCAGGGTCTGTCCATGGGAACACACGGAAGCATCACAGCTCATTCCAACCATGTCCCAGAGTCTCAAAAAGATCCCACGATCCGTTTCCCCCACGTGCCCGTGTCCCCAGGGCACCCTTTCACTGGGTGGCCCAGGTCACAGTTGGTATCTTCTGCCTCCTCCTCGGCTGTCACTTCTCCCTGCTAAACTCGGGTTTGCTACAAACTGTCCCCGAGGTCTTGTCCTATGATAAGATAGGTCAAAGGTCACCAGGGCAAAACTGATAAACTTACTAAGAAACCATGATTTACGAGTTTCTAAGAACAGAGGATCCGAGCTGAGGGTAGCCCTTTTTGCCTCCTTCTGGCACATGTCTGTGTTCCAGAAGGTTCTGACTAACAGAAATCTGACTTCTGGCTGGGTAGGGCATTTTCTACCTAAAATCTGCTCTCGATTATGTCCACCAGCCAGTCCCCTGCTCTGTGCAAAGCCCCCTTTCTCAGGACCCGCAAGGAGCCTACATGAGCCGCCTGCTCTAGGCAGTGACCTCCGGCCAGGTTCTCCCCTCCACCCTGGGCAGGAACCAAACCTGTCCGACTGGCCCAGACAGTCCTCGCCTGACAACTATCTCTTCATCGCATTTCCCCACGGCACCAAGCATGAGATTGCAACAGGCCCCGGAACAGATAAGAAGACTCGGGGTGTGGGCTGGGGGCTGGGGGCGGATTCTTGTTTTGTTCTGTTTCTGCCCTAGATGCGCCTCCACTGCTCCCCAGCCCTGCGAGGGGCCCGAGGCCTCCTGGGGGTGCCCTGCAGGAGCCTGGGTGCTGGGGCTCCGGGGCCGCCTGCCCGCTGGGTGCCGGGTAGGGAGGAGACAGGCGAGCGGGCCCCAGGGAGCCGCCCTCCGTGACAAGCTGGGGGCTGAGCCAGCCCCAGGGCAGGGTGAGGCTGGCGCGGTGTGGCCATACCCCTGAGAAAGCAGCTCTTTCCCAACTGTGAGGACACACCTGCCACCAGCCACGCGGTGCCCTTCCCTTCCAGCTGGCCCACGATGAGAAGGTCCACCATATGCCCAGTCTGGGGCTCTAGGGTGTCAGGTCAAGAGCCACCGAACAGGACCATCACCAGTGCTCTCAGGCCCTTCACTGGGGGACAGGGGCTGGTGCCCTCGGGTGAGGCACTAACTCTCCCCGAGCCTTCTCTAGACAGAGGGGCGTCTGGCCCAGGCACGCTCATCTGCAGGGCTCTGCGGCGGGTACACAGTGGGGTCCCTCAGCCCCCTTGGTCTGGAGGTCCGTCAGGGACCGTTCTCATGGGCCCGGCCCGACCGCCCGCATGTGTCCCAGGCGTGAGCTGGACAATTCCTTTCCGCTCGACAAAAACCCAACACAAGACTCTTTTCCTCCCAGTTCACTGCTGAGGAAAGCCTGGCTCAGGCCATCTGAGTCACCTGCCCACACGCCCTGCTCCCCAGTGGGGGTCGCCCACAACAGACCGACGTAGTCCACAGGGTGGGGTGCTGGGAAGTCGGGTGAAGGTGGGGCGGCTCCCAAGGAAAGCCCCCGCCTGCCCCAGCCCCCAGCCCCCCAGGACGGCCAGCAGGGTTCGTGGTCTTCCAGCCCCGAGAGGAGGGAGACCTGGCCTCAGACAGGCCCTGCCACTCTGCGGGAGGGCGGGGGGGCGGGGGGGGGGGGTACATCAAGGCCCAGCAGCCGTCCCGGAGGGCAGGTGGCCACTCCAGAACCCAGCCACAGTCCAGCCTCCCCCACTCAGGGCTTCTCTGACCCTTGGGAGCAGGGCAGAGCCCAGGGCCCTGGGAGGAACCCCCAGCAGCGTTCCAACCTGTACGAGGCAGCCGGGTCCCTGCCTCCATGGTGTGGCAAGGACCCGCCGCCCTTCCAGGCTGCCATGCATGGAAATGGAAGCTGGGTGCGCCCCCCGCCCCCAACAGCCCTCATCCGGCCCTGGCCACAGAGGGCACTCTGAAACCTCGCTGCGGACAGCTGCTTCACCAAGCCCCTTGTTCCGGGCCTGGGCCTCTCCCTCCCTGCGCCACTCGGGACGTGCAGCCCCAGGGAGGAGTGACCCACACTGAGCAACAGCGACCCCTGGGCCGGGCTGAGCCGTGAGCACTCGAGCATCGTTCGCCAACCCAGCCCTCCCGAGGGCAGGACCAGGACGCCGAGGCCAGGAAGGCGCGGGGGTGAGGGTGCTTTCCAACACCTCCCAGACCCACAGCGAGTCTCGGGCTGGTTTTCGCTGACAGGCCGGGGCCCGCCGGACAAGGGCTCCCTGCCCCCTCCAAGATGGACAAGCCGCATGGCCCACCCAGCACTGCTCACACTGACCCGGGGAACCCGCGGCACAGATCCCAGGGCCTGGGGACCGCGCTTCTGCCACATGAGGGGACGGACCCAGGGGGGGGAAAGAGACAGAGACACGGGCAGCAGGGGCCTCCCCAGCAAAGCCGCTGCCCCTCTCGCCCAGGGGTGGTGCCCAAGCACTGTGCGGGCAGAGGGGAGCCCGACGTAGAGGAGGGCTCAGGGGTGCCTAGCCCCAGCCCCACCCTGGACCCCAAAGGCCAACATGGGCAGATGAGAGAGGGATATGCGTTCTTCACGGAATTCTGCGTCCTGGGCCTTTCTACGACGGAGACCCCATACGTGCAGCTTCCTGAGAGCAGGGGGGCCCGTTTCTCTGGGGGTCGCTCTGGTCCAAACACGCCAGAACTCTGGGGCAGTCTCCCAAACTCCCCAGTGACACTTCCTGTGGCCCCTGCAAGGACAGTCAGAGTGCACGGATCTACAGACAGAAACCACAGATTGAGGGCTGGGATAATCATCGCCTGAGGAACACGGAGGGCCCGGGGCCCGGGAGGGCGGTCTGACCCAGATCTGAGGCTCACGGCGACAACAGAGCTCCTGAAGACTGCAATCTCACGGATGCCCGGCGCTCACGCGGAGCCGTGCGGAGGGCGCCCAGGAACGCGACCCGGATGCCCTGAGCCGGTGGGGTCTCGACCTGATGGCACGTTAGGACCCGTCAGGGAGTCGCTGAGAAGCCCCAGCGCCCGGGCACACCCCCGGGGCCGCTGGTCTAGTTGGTGTGGGGTGTGGCCCGGGCACAGGGTGCTTTGCAAACTCCACCCGTGGCCCCGAAGGGCAGCCACGGCGAGCGCCACGGGCTGGCCCACGCGAGGCTGCAGTTCGTGCGGGAGATCCGTTCACCCCGGCGCCTCCTCCGGAAGGCCTCCTCCGCCGGGCTGCTCGAGGACAGAGGACGTGGAACCTGAGGCGGCGAGCAGCCGACGATTCTGCACGAGTCAGGACGACGACGGACGCGGCCCCCTGGCTCAGCTCTCGGAGGAGGAGCCCGGCTGCAGGAGCAGCGGGGGGCCGAGGACCCCGGCCAGCCCCGCAGGGCACGTGCCTCTTCCTGTGCCGTCCTCCCGGGCACACGCCACCAACCCGGCACGGCACACCCTCCTGCCAGGGCCCAGACCCAGACTCCTCACTGCCGAGCCCTGTTTATTCAGCCCACCGGAGCAAGGGTGCCGGCCGCACGCGCCTACCGTCTTCCCAGGTAGAGGCGTGGGGGCAGACATGTTATGGAGGCAAGAGGTCACGGTCTAGTCCTGGCTCCCTTTCTCCAGGGGCCTGGGGGCCACTGCTCTCGCAGGCGGCACCTCTCCCTCACCCCGACCTTATCCAAGCCAGCACCTTCGGAACACTTTCCCCCGACCGGCAAGGACGGTGGATGTGTGCGGAGCCGTCCCCGAGTCTGGCCAACATCACCCGGCCCAACAGAGGACAGGAATCCCGGGGGGCTTGACTTACCAAAAAGGTCCACCCAGCCCTGTAAACAGATCCCGTTCCGAAGGCACCGCTTCCCTTCCCGAGGCCTGGCATCACCACACAGAGGGCCCCTCGAGCCCCCTGCCCAGAGACAGACGAGGAGGGGCGGACCACCTGCTGACCTGGAGAAGGAGGGGCGTGCCCAGGCGCCACCTCCAGGAGGCCCGGAGCGTGCTGGGGACACACAGGTTCCAAGAAGGTGACAGGACACCTCTGGGTAAAGCCAGCGCTCTTTAAAGCAGGTGAAGGTCTGCTTAAAGCAAGGAACGCCAGGCCGCCAGAAGGGAGACCGGCCTAACGCGTACAAGTGTGAGCACACGTGCACGTGGACAGATGTAGGCACGCACGTGCACACGTGCACGCCTACAGCCCAGGCCACCTGGGCTCCCCAGGACCCCACAGCCCAGGCCACCAGAATCTCGGCCTCCCGGGGACATTCGGGAGCACACCTCCAGCACCCCTTCCCCGCCGAGCCAGCTCAGGGGGACCCCGGCCTCCAGAGCCCCCTCTGGGCCTGCCCTGCCCAGCCTGCGCCACACGGCCCGAACCACCGCGCTCGGCAACGAAAACCACAGGACCCGCCAGGTGTAAAATGCCCGGTGATGCCCACGACAGGAAGAGGGGCTGAGTCCCCGGGGAAAGAAAACAAAGGCAAGGAGAAGACGGGACTGCGGGCTCAGTGCTGCAGGTACGGGTACGGTCACAGTTGGGAGAGAGAGCAGAGGTGCACCAGCCCCGCTTCGGGTGACTCGGCCCCCACCTCCCCCTACCCGCCAGAGAGGCCAGCCGAGGCCTCAACGTCCCCAAAGGGAGTGGGGCACCCTTGCTCCCCCGGCTGACTGTGCAAACAGCAAGCAGGACCCTCTCTGCGCCCCCGCAGGACGCACATGTGGACATTAAGAACTGAACGCAGAGCCGCACCCCCAGGCGGGCGCCGCCCCCTACCCCGGCCTCAACCCCTCGGCACCTGCACCGGGAAACCGGTGGCCCGCCCGTCAGCAGCCGGGATCAGCTCCAAGAGAGGCCCAGCAGGAGAATGGCTGGAGGCTGGGTGGTCCAGACACTCAGCCTTGTGCAGTCTGCTGCCTGGCGAGGGGCCACTTCTGCCCGCCGCTGGGCAGGAGAGAGGCAGGGAAGGGCAGGCCAAGCCCGGCGCGCCCGCCGGGGGGCCCAGAGCGGGGCCCCTGCACCCTCCCTGGTGCCTGAGATGCACCCAGGGCCCTGATGCAGTCTTTCGGACCCTTGGGGGCCCCGGCAAGCAGCCACCTGGCTGGATGCCCCCACCTCCCTGTCCTGACCCGGTGCACCCCCCAGGAACCCTGACGTGCTCACCTGGAGTGGTGGCACTACCCATTCAAGCACAAGCTCCCTAGGCCCGGAGGCCGCGTGTCAGCCGGCCCGCCCCTCTGGTCTTGCCAGGCACCCGTCAATCCACATGGGCAGCCCCGGAAAGAGGCCTTCTCTCCCTCGGCCCCAGGGCCCAGAACACCGTCCCCCTGCTGCACCCGAGCCCTGCCTACCCTTCCCACATCACACCCGGGACCCTCACCGTCCCCAAGCTGCCCGTGTGACCTCACGCCCCCCTGGAGGGCTGCCAGGGCTCCGGCTCTCCAGGCGCCAGGCAATGCAAGCACGACAGGTCTCCCGACCGGCGGGAAGCCAGACCTCAGCCACCCAGGCCCTCTCCAGCCCCACACGTGCACACGCACAGACGTGCGCACACACAGAGACCGGACTCTCCCACCCAACCCTACGTATATGCGCAGACCAGAATAACCCCACCAACGCATGCCAGCACGCGCCCAGGCCCCGCCACAGCCTCTGCGTGGCCTCCACCGAAGACTCGCAGGCCCCCCGCACGCCCGCTCCGACAGCCCTCCTGTGCACCGTCGCCTCTCGCTCGGACAGTCAGGGATTCATTCACGGCAGCAGATTGGTTCTTACGTCTTAATTAAAGAAGGCCGCGCAACGGCATTTTCAACAGCGACGTCACGTTCTAGCAGACATGGCTCCGTCACCGAGAAAGATGCTCCAACGGGCCGGACACAGAGGCGGCGCCCCTCCTCCGCCCTCCGGGAGCAGCCCTGCTTCAATTTTTAATCCGTTGATGAAATATTCACAGGCCAGGGAGGGGATCACATTTCCCGAGGTGTCGGTTCCCTGCTCTCTCCAGGGGCTCCCCCAGCCAGGAGGACACCAAGTTCGGGGGGATGAGGTCAGGGCGGCCTGGGGGAGCAGAGCCCAGGGGGCAGAGGCTAGACGCCCGCTGGCCCCACAGCCAGCATCCCGCCCGTCACCTGGGTCGTGGGTGCTGCCCTTTCCCGTGTCCCGGCTCTGGGTGCCTCGCGAGCCGTGCCAATGGTGGGGGGCCTCTAGTGGGTGAGTCCCTGCGGGAAGTCTCCAGCAAGACCTCCCTGGCCACAGTCCTGCCATGGCTGGACCTCCAACGCCAGCCCGACCCTCCGGAAGGACCAGCCCCATCCCTAGCACTGCAGTTTCCGAAGCAAAGCGTCACAGGGCCCGGCCCCTAACGCCAACACTCCCTCACGATCGGTAAGTTATGCCTCAAGGTTGAGTGTGCTGTCCCTGTTTTACGGGAGGGGACACTGAGGCAGGAGAAGAGAGGCCCTGCCCACCGTCCCTGGGCGCCTGCCCAGCCTTGCCGAGGAGCAGAAGCGTGGCCAAGCTGTCAAGTGCGGGCCCTGTCCCCTCACGGAGCCACCACACAGCCCACGAGGGACGGTGCTTCAACCAGCAGTGGGACCCTCAGCTCCCCGGAACGTGTCCCCATGTGCACTGGTAGCAGGGCAAGGACACCCGGCCTCCCTCCCTCCCACCTCCACCTCTCAGCAGAGAACAAAAACATCTCAGATGAGCAGCCCCTAGTGTGGCCAGGAGACCCCCGCCTGGAAGGAGAGGAGGGGGAGGGGGAGGAGAGGGAGGAGTAAGGGGAGGACGGAGGAGGGGAGGGGGAGGGGAAGAGGGAGGGGAGGAGGGAGAGGATGGGAGGAGGGGGAAGGGGAAGGGGAAGAGCAGGAGGGGAGGGGAGGAGGGAGTGGGGGAGAAGGGGGCAGAGGAGGAGGACAGAGATGAGGGGGAGGGGGAGGATGGAGGGGAGAGGGAGGGGAGGAGGGGGGAGGGGAGGGGGAGGGGAGAGGGAGGGGAGGAGGGAAGGGATGGGAGGAGGGGGGAAAGGGAAGAGCAGGAAGGGAGGGGAGGAGGGAGGGGAGGAGGGAGAGGATGGGAGGAGGGGGAAGGGGAAGGGGAAGAGCAGGAGGGGAGGGGAGGAGGGAGGGGAGGAGGGAGAGGATGGGAGGAGGGGGAAGGGGAAGGGGAAGAGCAAGAGGGGAGGGGAGGGGAGGAGGGAGCGGGGGAGAAGGGGGCGGAGGGGGAGGACAGAGACGAGGGGGAGGGGGAGGATGGAGGGGAGAGGGAGGGGAGGAGGGGGGAGGGGAGGGGGAGGGGAGAGGGAGGGGAGGAGGGAAGGGATGGGAGGAGGGGGGAAGGGGAAGAGCAGGAGGGGAGGGGAGGAGGGAGGGGAGGAGGGAGAGGATGGGAGGAGGGGGAAGGGGAAGGGGAAGAGCAAGAGGGGAGGGGAGGGGAGGAGGGAGCGGGGGAGAAGGGGGCGGAGGGGGAGGACAGAGACGAGGGGGAGGGGGAGGATGGAGGGGAGAGGGAGGGAGGAGGGGGGAGGGGGGGGAGGGGAGAGGGAGGGGAGGAGGGAAGGGATGGGAGGAGGGGGGAAAGGGAAGAGCAGGAAGGGAGGGGAGGAGGGAGGGGAGGAGGGAGAGGATGGGAGGAGGGGGAAGGGGAAGGGGAAGAGCAAGAGGGGAGGGGAGGGGAGGAGGGAGCGGGGGAGAAGGGGGCGGAGGGGGAGGACAGAGCCGAGGGGGAGGGGGGAGGACGGAGGGGAGGGGGAGCAGCGGCAGCGGTGGCGGAAGGACAGGTGGAGCAGAGCCATGCTGCAGCCCAGGCCGCCCGGAGAGCAGGGCTCCCCACCCGGCAAGCGCCCCCCACTTCCGCACAGGCACCCGGAGCCGGGGCCGGGGGACACAGCCGCCGGCCCCGCGCAACCCTTCCCGGGCCGTCGCCAGGTCCTCACCGGACAGAAACCACGGGCCTCCGAGGAGGAGCACGAGCCCCTCCAGCCGCCGACACACCGTCCACACGGTTCCGCACCGCCTGTAGAGACGCCCTCCCTTGCAGATGGGGAAACTGAGACTCCGAGGGGCAAAGGGCCCCCCGAGTCCCAGCTGGTAAGTGGGGGCCCGGGCACGGGCCCGGGGTCTCTGACGCCCACCCCCTCCCTCACCGCCCTCACTCCCTCCCTGCCAGGCGCCGGGCGGCTTCCACACCTCCTGCCACGCGAGCCTGACGCTGACCAGCTGCCCAGTCACCCCGGACGGGTTGTTCAATCAAAGCGCGCGGTGGGCGTGACGCCTCCTGGTACCTTCGGGCAGAGGAGCCCGCCCGGCCATCAGCTGGGCCCGCTTTTCCCGACCCCGGGCCCGCGCGTGCTCTGGACAGAGGCGTGAGTCAGGGCTCCGGGGTGCGGGGCAGGGGCCCAGCAGTGCCAGGGACCTCCAGGCAGGCCAGGCCAGGAGGACAGGGGACTGCTGAGGTCGGGGCGAGATGGCGGGTGCCGTCCACGCGGCTCTGCCACAGACGACCGCCGGCCCGCCTCTGAGCAGCCTTCCAGAGCGGGCGGCACCCGCGGGCTCGGATCCGTGCACACACAGCCGCGGTTCCGGGGTGTCCCGTGGCCAAATGCGCACTCAGACCCCAGGGCGCAGGCAGCCCCAGGTGGGACTACGGACCCCCAACGTCGCGAGACCAGATGGCTGGCCGGAGGGATCCGCGCCCTCCCGATGTTGCCGGCCTGCCCCACGCACGCCCAGGCGGACGCTGGCGCCGGTCCCCGCGTGCCCTCTGCACATGAAGAGCTTCAGGGGCTGAGGGACCCCCGCCCCCAGCCCAACCGCCGCGGTCACCACCGCCAGATGCAGGCACTTCGCACCCAGAGGCACGACTCCCTCAGTCCCACGGAACCTCAGAGGCAGAGCCTCAGGAGGGCACCGCCCCCCCCACCCCGGCCCCGGGGCACGCCCCAGCCCCCCCCAGCCGAGGCCCACCGACACACAGCCCACCCGAGCAGCCCGCCTTCCTTCGCTCCCTCCCAGACACCTGCCCCCGCCTCCAGAGCCCCCCACAGGCCTGGTCCACGCCCCACTTCCCCGCCCACGGGTGCCCTCTCTCCGCTCCCACCAAACCTGGCCAAGCCCATCACCCGGGCCGAGGTGCTCCCTGCCCAGAGCTCCCCTGACCGGAACCACCAACAACGCGCAGGTGACGAGGCACAAAGCCCGCAGAGTGTCACCAGGCACGACCCACCTGGGGCACGACCGGGTCTCCGGCGTGCCTGCGCCCCCCGCCCCCGGAGCCTCTCTCCGCGGTGAGACGGCACGGCCCACGCTCAGCCAGGCAGAGCCGGTGTCGGGGGAGAAGCCCGCCCTCGCCGGGGCCCGGCTGCGCCCCTCGGTGCCCCGCATCCCCGGGAGGTGCCCCAGCGAGCTTCCGCTGCCTGACAGCCAAGGGCCAGACACACCAGAGCCCCGGGACCCCCGGACCAGGCGCGGGTCTGACACGCGGGAGCGGCCTCTCTCAGGAGGGGAGGTGACTGTCTGAGGAAGAGTCCCCACAGCCGCCGACCTCCGCTAAACCGAGCTCCATGGTGCGTGTGGCTCCCCCGGCCACGACCCACCCCAAACTGCGGCCACCCTCCCCGCACCCATCCCTCCATGGACACCGCGCCGCCACGCCAGCAAAGGCCACTGCCACCATCCGGAGTCAGCGGACGGAACGCCGCCCCTAGAACGTTCTGCGCTCTGACCGCAGACCCCGGAGTCCCAAGCCTGGGCGGCGATGGCTGCTGCTCGTGAGGCCCTGCCGTCCTCAAGGCCCACCCAGAACGCCGGACCCCGCCCCCGCCACACCCCACAAACAGCACCCCCACCCGGACCCAAACCTCTCGGGCAGCTCAAGCCCCCGGAACCCCGCCCTGGCCTGTCGATCGTGGCTCTAATGACAGCCCAGGTTCACGAGCCACCCCCCCCCACCTCCTCTCAGCCTCTCACCCAGGCCAGGGTCCCCCAGACTCCCGCAGAGTCCCGCTCCCCGCTGAGCCCCATGAGGACTTTGCATGGCTCTCGGGACAGGCCCAGCAGCCCCACCTGTACCCCAGCCGGCTTCGTCTCCCGCCGGCCCCGGCCCCTGCCCCCGCCTCGTGGCGGGACCCGGCCTGCGCGCTGACCCTCGCAGGCCGGGCTCGCTCCCATGTCAGGGCCTTTGCACGCGCCGCCTCTCAGCCCGGAACGCTCTTCCTCCACGGCTCTGCCTGCCACCTCTTCCCCTGCTGCAACCCCACCGCAAACATCACCCCCACACACCCGGGGCTTGACCACAGTCACCGCAGGCCCCGGGCCGTCTTGGCCTAGCCCCCGAGCTCCTCTGGAGACGGGGGTGCAGGAGTCAGCAGAGAGCCTCCTTCTGGAGCCTTCCTCCTCAGCAGATGCCCCAACGCTCCTGCGGCGGCCCCTGGCGCTCCGGCTCCCTGACCGTCCGGGCGGAGGGCGTGGTACCTGCCCCTCGCTCTCTGGCCTCCGGGGCCGGCAGAAGCACCAGGCTCAGGGGCGTGGAGACAAAGGCAGGCTGACCACCAGGAGCCCACAATTAATCTTGGTCAACACCACGGTGAGGTGGGTCGTCCTCCGCCCCACGATTTACATTTTTATTAAATCACGACGGAAAATTAGAAATACAATGACTTCGCTCAATCTTTAACCCCTTCTCCACCAGGCTCTGCACCCAGCTGCCCGTGCCATCCGTCCGAGGGTGATTCCTAGGCTCCCGCCTCACCTCTGCCTGCCTATCACCTCCACGGTGACCTCCTGGGGCCCTCCCCGTGACCTCAGTGATGGCCAGGGGCCCTCCCCCACAGCCCAGGTCCAGCCCAGGATGTGCAGCCGGGAGGCGGCTCCTCTCAAACCCTCCCCCGAGGCCTCAATCCAGGCCAAACGCCTCCCCTTCAGGCCTCAGTTTCCCCCCTCTACAAACTAAGAATCAGGACGTGGCTGGAGGGGTCCCGGCCAGGCCCCCGGCGTCTCTCATCTATCCAGACACTGCCCAGCTCGGCCTCCCAAACCCCCGAGGCCCCCGAGAGCGCTCACTATGCAGAGCCCAGCAATGCCGCGTGGGCCGTCCTCCAGAGGCAGCACCTTCCCTTCACCCCTCCCGAAGGGCACCCCACGGTCTCGGCAAGGTTACGAGCAGGAGGAGGCAGAGGGCAGGGGCAGCCACAGACCCCAGAAGTGGGGCTCAGCCGCGTTCCCGCTGCACCCACCGTGAAGGCGTGTGGATGCCAGGATACAGGCCAGGATACGGTCCCTGGGGCGGCCACAATCCCAGAGCACACCCGCCTGTCAGGGGGACAGACGGCAGCCCCATCAACAAACCCTCAGAGGCTGAGGTGGCTGAGGTTCACGGTGGGGGTGAGGCCACGGCAGTGAAGGGGTCTGTGGGGGGGCGACACCCAAGCGAGACCGGAAGGAAGGAAATGGGCCACGGGGCGATACGAGGAAGGGCATTCGGGGAAGGCGCAGCACGTGCAAAGGCCATGAGCAAGGAGAGGGCTGGGAACATTCTAGCAACAGAGAGCAGGTCAGTACAGCTGGTCCACCCCCCAGCAGGGACGAGTGCCAGGGCCAGAGTTGGGACTCCAACCTAAGGACCATGCCAGCGTGGGAGAGCTCTAAAACGCACGGCACGATCAGGGCCAAGCGGTTGGGGACAAGTGTCAATGCAAGCAGGGGGTCCCTGACAGCACATCACGCCCCCACGTGCCCCCCCAGAGCTGCTGCCTGGCCCCAACTTGGTCCCTACGGGGAAGGTGGGGAAAAGACACCACCAGAGGCAGAAGACACTGGGCCTCAGGGGTGGGGAAGAGCCTCCCAAGTGGGGGTTATCGAGGAGGGCTTCCTGTCGGAGGGGGCACCTGGGCACAGCACACCAAGCGGGTGCGGTCGCCCTGCCGCTGTCCCGCCGTGTGGCGCCCGCTCGTGCTTATCTGTGCCGGGAGCTGACCCAGATTTAGTCATGAATGAAGCGAGTGAGTCGAGACTCTAATTACGTTTCGCTCTCCCTCGTCACGCATCGCGCACTGATGGTGAGTGGGGGGGCGGGGGGAGGAAAACCACGCAGCGCAATTCATTTCAGCTTCAGTCGTCCCCTCCCTCCTTGCACAGGCCAACCCCCCACCCCGGGGAAGAACCTGTTTTAGCTCATGTTTTGCAAATACCTTAAGGGATCAAGCAGGCAGCTGGCACCGTGGGGGCGGGGGGGGGGGGGCACTCAAGCGGCCATCAGGCACGGAATCAAGACCCGGCAGGCGCGGCCAGGCCCCGAACGCGAGGTCAGAGTGACAATGGCACGTACCCACCAGACCCTGCTTGCGGGGGGCCGCCCAGACCCCGAATGCAGCTCTTCAAACCCAGGCTCCACACCCGGCATGGCCACCCCACGCCGGTCCCAGGGTGGGCACGAGGTGCGCCCACCGCTGGTGGCCACGGGGCCGCGGAACCCCGTCTCTGCATTCAGCCCAAACCCTCAACCTCCTCCCCAGCACCTCCACCCCCAGGAGCAGGTGCAGCCCCAGGCAGTGCGGACATGGGCCCCCAGACACCCCGACGGGGGCTGGTCTCCCCACCTGACAGTGTGGAAACTGAGGCCCTGGCCCCAAACCGCCCCCTACCGAGTACTCACGGATGACCCCTGGGGCGCATCCAGGTCCCTCCCCTCCGCAGACCCTCCGTCGGTGGTCCAGACAGAGGAGCCACCACACACACTGGACTGGGGCAGACGGAGCCTCAGGGGGCCGGAGGCACCCTCTCCAAGGAGCTCGAGCAAAGGTCCTGTGACCACCAGCCCGAATGCCCTGCTAGGCAGCCCCAGGCCCCAGGAGGCCGGCCCCGCTAGAGGGCTTCAACGCTCCCTTCCACATGTACGTCTGACCACGGGGTCCAGCACGGATGCCGAGGGGGCTCCGAGCTCCACCCTGCCACTACCACCAGGGTGATGGTTCGCCGTCACTGCTGCTGAGGGCCGGAGGAGACACAGCGCGGGAGGGCCCCCCGAGGAGGCCGCGTACGTGCGCACTGGACAGAGCAGGAAGCTTGCAGGTGAGGAGGCGTGGGGCCCGGAGGCAGAAGCAAGCCTTGCTCCTGAAGACCGAGGGGTATCCCAGGTGGCGGCAGGAGGGGCAGGGCGGGCAGAAGGAGAGCCAGGCCGGGAGGCAGTGAGAACTTCCTCCTGTGAGCACTGGGGAGCCACAGAGGGTGGTATGCAGGGGAAAGGCAGTCGGGGGTCGGGGGGTGGGGAGACACCCTGGCTCCAGCCCCAGCCCCCATCTTCTGCTGGGAACCCGGGGGCAGGAAGCAACCCCACTTCCCACCTTGGAGAGAGCAATCTGGGCCCTGTGGCGGATGCCCAGGGTTGGGGTTTTTGTGGAGAAACCTCCGGTTTCCCCTACCCTGCGGCTGCTGAGTCAGGAGCACAGGGGTGGGACCCGAATCACAGACCCTTCCAGCAGTGTGGGCAGGAAGCCAAGTCCGCTGGCCCCAGGCCCTGCCAAGCACCTACAGCACACTAGCCAGATCCCAGCTGAGTGAGCCAGCTCCGGGCCCCCTGCCACCACAGCGGCCACCCCCCACCCCGAGGACCATAAGCCACACCGTCCTGGCTCCTCAGCGCCGGAAGGGAACACCTGGGGCTGGGGCAACTGAGGTGCGGGGTGAGCCAAGGCAGACTTGTCCGCGCGTGGCCCGATCCCCTCCCGGGGCGCGGAGCAGAGGAGCAGTGGCAGGGACCCTCACAGGGCAGGGACACGCAGCTCAGGTCTGGGGACCAGCTGCAAGGGGGGGAGGAGGCTCACTGGAACCGGGGTGCAGGGCTGGAAGAGCTGGGGCCGGGCAGGCACGCCAAGCAGAGGGAAGGGCCTGCTCAAAGGCTCAGAGGTGGGAGCGGCCAGAGAGAGGCTCGCTCTGCCAGCGGGGACCCCCGGGAGACCGCCAGGTCCCGGCCAAGGGGGACCTGGGCCGCCCTGGTGGGGCCGTGAGGACGGGCAGAGGGCGGGAGGGCACTGCTGGAAGGAGGGCAGGAGGGCAGGAGGGCAGGAGGGCAGGAGGGTGGGGGACGTCACATCTGCTGACCAAGCCCCCACCCCCGCCCGCCTTCGGGGAGAAATGCTCTTTCCCACAGTTACGAAAGATCCTCTTTGCTTTGCCGGAAGAAGGGGAACCCAACCCAGAATCACTCCCTTGCAGGGCTCAGTGCTCGCTCCCTGAAGCTGGGGGCCGGGACGCTACACAGGGAGAGACCCGCGGGGACTGCACAGGGGACGGACCCCCCAAGTCCATGCCAAGGTCACACCTGGCAACGGGTCTCGCTTCCCGCCCCTGGAGATCCCTGGTGCCCAGGATGGTTCTGGAGCCAGCTGCCCCTGAAACCGCCCCCTCCTAGGGGAGAACTTTGGCCCAGCCTGACACCCAGTGCCTCCCACCTTCCTGGTGCCACCGGGCACTGACGGGCAATCCCTCCCAGGCCCGGGCCCCAGAGCGAGAAACTCCTCTCCCCACCCCGCAGACGAGGACACCGAGGTTCAGAGGGGCCCCCTGCCACCAATCCTCCCTGCTCCCAGGCAAGAACTGAAGGTCTGTCCCTACTCGGACCCTCCCCAACGGCCAGTGTCACTGCCCCACTTCACAGGTTTTAACAAAGTCCAGGCCCCGAGAGGGCGATGCTGGCCCAGGCCACACAGCTAAGGTGTGACTGCAGCTGCCCCAGCTCCCCAGGGCCACCCTACCCACACAGGGCTTCCCAGGCCCCAGGAGCCCCCCACCCTGTAGACCCACCGTCCAGATGTCCCCTGCCCACGTACGCCACCTCCCAAGGGCAGGGCGGGGATAAATCCTGTCATCTCTGGGCCCCTCCAGGGAGGGAGCACCCCTCACCCGCCTCAGCTGCGGGATTCGGTCTCCTGGCCTCTAATCAAGGGATCACCAACAGTCCCGACACCCACACGTGCACGCGAGAGCCACCCACGTCACCCACACGGTGGGATTTCGGCAGAGGACTCTCCTGAGCCAGCCAGGACAGGAAGGGCCAGGAGGGAGGCCGGGCAGGTCCGTCCACTGCCTCCTGGGGCCAGAAGCCCCCAGACCCACGCGGCAGGCCTGAGCGCTGCTGGGGCTCCCACGTCAGCCCGGGAGACCACACCTGTGCCCTGCAGAAAGCGGGCCGCAGGCCCTACCTGGAGCTCACCCCTCCCCTTCAGGATGGCAGAGGGTCCCAGTGGACCTCGGCAGGGTGCAGTTCGGGACCCGTGGCCGCTCGGCACCCGTCGCTACTGCCAGTGACGGAGAGACAGACACAAAGCAGGCACCCCCGGGGCGGGGCCAGACCCGGACAGCCCCACACCAAGTCTGTGTCCTTCATCAGTCACCCCGGCAGCCCTCCCGACCATGGAGCCCTAAGCCCCGTCCAGACCCACCCGTCCGCTCTCCGGCCGGCCACCGGCCACCTGGCCCGGCTCGCACCACGAGCATCGGCAGGGCGGGCCTGTCTGTGTGGCAAACGTCTGTATCCCGTGTCCCCATCCGGGCAAGCAGCGCCCCGACGTCAGGGCCACGCGGGCCTTCCATTCTGATGCTGCAGCCCTCCACCTGGTGCATGACCCCCAGCAGGTCCTGGGTAAACCTGCTCCCTTCCCTCAAGCCCCTCCCCCGCCCACCACCACCACCACCGAAGGCCCGGCACGGGCAGCACGGGGTGGGGTCCCAAGCTGCCACCCGTGGGACGGTGGCAGCAGCATTCCGGCTTCCTAGGCCTCGGCTTCCTGGTCTGACGGAGACAAGGAGAGGGCGGGGGACTGGCCACCCCACACCCCGAGCTGTGTGACCTTGAGAATCTGCCCAGCCTCTCTGAGCCCAGGCCTCACCTGCGGCGGCTTTGGCACCGGCCGCACTGGGCACCTGGTGGGCCACAGCTTGGCTGGTCCCGCACCCCAGCCCCACTCAGCCTGGGAGCACGGAGGGTCGGGTGCCTGGTCTCACAGTTCAGGACCCCAATCCAGCAAATGCCGGCACACCACCCAGCTGTGCTCACACAGGCAGGTACGGTCCCCAAGGCCCCTCACCCCAGGCTGGGCCACGAGCCCCCGGGGAGTCGCCCCCTAACCTGGGGTCTCCATGTGGCCCCTAGCCAGCAGCACCCACCTCCGATGCTCCAACAACCCCCACCCTGGGGGCGGGGGGTGCTTTACTGGCCCCACAGCATGGCCGGTCTCTCAGCAGGTTGGCCCAGGGCCCTTGGTGGACACGGTCTGAACAAGGCCAAGTCCAGCCCTGCCCTCGGCCCGCCCTGTCCAGTCCAAGGCAGGCACACGGCATATTTATTCACCCACGTGTCCACAGCCCACCCCACCCAGCACACACACCTATACCGGTCCTGCCTTCCCCTCTGTCACGGCCACCGCCAGCCTCAACCTCCAGCTGAGAACCAGGCAGGGGTGTGAGGTGACTGAGTCACACACCAAGGCACACCCCACCCCCCCCCGCCAACCCCGCCGGTGGCTGGTTTCAGAGGATGGAAAGGGGCCACTACAGAACTGTCTGGAGAGGGAGTGAGCTCCCCATCGCCAAGTGAGTGCAAGCCAAGGCCCGAGTCCCTCCCCCCACCCGGAGCCACACACACTCATGTTCTCTGAGGCCCCAGGCCCGGGCCAGGAAGCCGGGTGGAGCCTGGAGGGCGGGGGCCTATCTGACCCAGAGCTGCTAAAAAGAGCCAACGGGGAAGTAAAAATAGGAAATAAAAATAAAATTGCTCCAGCCAGCCCCGGCTGTTTGTGTAGGAAACAAGGCATCTACGGCCCCACCGGGCAGGCAGGCGGGCTCAGCAACCGGGCCCCTCCCAGACGAGGAATGTCTCCCCCAGCCTCCAGCTGCCCCCAAGACGTGCCTCAAAGAGGAATCCCGAGAACCCCGTTCAAACCCCAGCTCTGCCACCAACCAGCCAGTGGCCCTGGGCAAGGAGCCGAGCCCCCCTTGTCACCCGTGGGGTAAAAACCCACCTCCTGGGTACCGAGAAAGGCACAACATGCAAGGGTCCTGGTACCCCACACGCCTCTCCGCCAGGTTCTCCCCCAGGTGTGTTCCCCTCTGCCAGTTCCCCATCGGCTCGCTCACCCCACCGCCCCAGGGGGGCAGTCAGAAAATAAGAGCGCCGGCTAGAGTAAGACATTGAACCTGGCTCCCGGCTTGCGCCAGCTCACCACGGACGGGGCAATCGGACCTAAACGTCCTCACAGAACAATCGGAGGAAACCTGCCTTCCTATCCTTTCCTACTGGGCCCGTCCAGGATGGGCACGAGGCTCGTTCATACTAAAGTGAGCACGACTGACCCTACCTGCAGGACTGGCTCGCCCTCCAGGGTGTATAGACCTAGATGCCCGGAAGGCCGTGAGCGGATCCTGGAGCTGAGACACCCAGCCAGAGGGCAAGGAGGGTCCACCTGGGCCGAGGCACAGCTCATGCACGCGGCCCCCTCCCCCTCCTCAGCTCTGTGAGGACCCTCCCCTACTGGCTCCATTCAGTAGGGCATCCGCTGGGTCAGTGCTCACCGACTGGTCGAGGGTGCCAAGGCGGGACCTCAAAAGGGGCTCTGAGGGCGGCCCCCGGTCAGCGATGCTTGCCACAGCCTGGGCCCGCGGCAGTGGGCACGCGCCACGGGCGGGCCCCAGCAGCCCCCGTTACTCCCAGGAGCCCTCGCGGGCCACCACTGGATCTGACGCTCACAGCCCCCTCCCGGGGGGAACTAACGTAGGCTCCAGGGGCGGGGGGGCTGGCCAGGGAAGTCTAACGGGGACGCGCCCAGCCTCACCCAGCGTCAGCCGGCCCCAAAGCGCCCTCCCTGCGACGGTCTGCCAGCTTCCCAGAACACACCTCTGCTTCCGACCCTCTCCATCCTCTGGCCTCCACGAGTAAACCCCAGGTCTTCGCGCAGCTCAGCCGCCCGCCAGCCCCCGCCTGGCTCACGTCGGCCCGGCCTCCCGGCAGACACCTGTCAGCCCTCGCCGAGGGAGCCAGCCCACGGGGCGGGGGCGAGCCCGTGTGCAGCCCGGCCAGCGGGAGGTAGGGGCAGAGGGCACACGGGACACACACACACGTGCACACTGAGGCACGCACACTCCTACGGGCTCACGCACTCACACGTTCTCGCACACACGCGTGCAGCGCGCCCTGACTCCAGACAGGGGTGACCCTGCCAGGTCCCCCTGCCCCGTGTGGCTCTGCCTCCTAGTCCCTGAGGAGAGTCTGGGAAGGACGGGGTCCCCAAGGGTGGGGGTGGGGAAGAAAGACGGAGCGGTGGGCAACGTGCCCTCCACCCAATCCCGGCCTTTCTGCCCAGCACCCTCCAGCCGACAGACCCTCGGCACCTGCCGGAAAGTGTGGGGTAGGAGCCCCCATGGCTGGGAGCGGAGGACGAGAGGTAGACCCTGGGCCCCGTGACCGCCGGGTCCTGAGGCCAAGCCTGGGGCCGGAGACGCCAGCAGCCCACCGGCCCCAGGCACGTGGGCTGGGGACCCAGATCCCAGCTTGCGGTCCCAGGTGCTGGCTGGTGTGGGCCACCAAGCACCAAGCGTGGTCCAGGCAGCCAGGGGGACGGCAGTGGTGACAGCAGTCTCCTTGTTCTCTGAAACTGGGGGGGGGGGGGGGGGAGAGGGGTGGACACCCAGAGACGGAAAGTCAGCAGGGCAGGGAGGCCCAGGCCCAGGCCAGACCATCTCCTCGCTCTGGGGTCCCTGAGACACCCCCAGGTCCCCACGAGGTCTGATCGCTACCCCAAGGCCATGATCTGCCCGGCCCCTGCCCCCCTCCCACCGGGCTGAACGGGGCACAGGGCCTGACCTCCATGCAGGACCGTAGTGATGGCCAAGGGGGTGAGGGACACTGGCCGGCCCCTCCGATAAGAAGCTCTGCGGCTTATCGGCCACGTCCAGGGTCAGCGTGGGCTCCGGAGCCGCCCCTCCCCCACTCGGGCCCAGTGCAGGACACGCAGTAACTGTCCACGAGCAGATAGGTCTCAGGGACGGGCTGTGGGCAGGGAGGGCACTCGGGAGGGCACGCCTCTCCCAAGACTTGCAGCCAGCGAAGGCATAAGGAGACGTGACCTCGCCCTGTGACCCTGGGGCTGGTCGGAGGGGTCAGGGATAGCGCCGGGGCTGGGGGCCGGTCAACCTGGAGCGAGCGCTGCCCGCGGTCCCATGCTGGGAGGACTCAGCCCTAACTCCTGACGGCCGTGGCCTGTTCTCTGAATTCCACCAGACGCAGCCAGAGGCAGTCGGCAGGAATCACCCGCCTGGCGGTGGTGGGTTCCGGGCGGAGGGCCGGGCCCGCAGACCCGCCCACCCCTCCAGCCCGAGGAGGGTCACCAGGAGAGGCTGTGCTCCCCACTGGGCCTGCAGCGCCCCGTCTCCTATAACCCTCAGGCGCCCTGGAGCTAGCGTGAGCCCTGCATGCAGGTGCGGACACTAAGCTGGGACCCAAACCAGGCCGCGAGGCCAAGGTGCGTGCTCCGCACTGCCCAGCTGCCTGGGCTCAGGTGGCCGCGGCCCAGGACAGTCCTCCCGCGTCTCAGGTGCCTGGGGCTGGCCCTCCCGGCACGCGCCAGAGAGGCGCCCGGCGAGGAGCGTGCCGGGTGCGGTGCAGGGGGACCCGGTGTCCAGCCCGGTGACCCAGGACGCGCCACACTCCGGCGGGGCCCCCCAGCTGCAGCGGGGGTGGGGGCGGGGGGGGGGCGGAAACAACCTCTCTCGCGACGGCTGCCACATTCTTCCAACGGGCCATCAAAGAGCAGAGACCCTGGGCTGGGGGCAGAGGGGACGAGCCACGGGAGCCCCGCCGGCGCGGAGGGAAGTCCCAGCACATCTCCGCACCCCTCCTCAGTGTGGGGCCGGGGGGGGCTGCCTCTAGGAAGAGGCCACTGCAGCTCTGCGGCCACAGATGCAACTCCCCAGCAGGTGCCGAGAAATGAAAGGGAAAGGGGAGGGGGGGTCCCGCCTCCAAAGCCCGGCGCAAACAGCACCTCTCCCTGCAGGGGCAGCCCGGGGGGGCCCCACCCCGGCTGGGCTCAGGACCGCCCCTCCGGGTACCCCCTCCCGCCGCCCGGGCTTGCCGACCCCCTGGGGCACCGCCCACCACAGCCCGGGCCTCTCCCCTGCACTGCGGGCCCGCACAGCCACTGCCTGACCTCTCCCGGGGGTCAGAACACCTCCCCGGCCAACAACCCGACCGCCCCCCAGACCTGCCCCCTCTACCGCTCTCCTCGTCTGGTAGAAGGCACATCATTCTTTCAGGCACTCGGGCCAAGAGCCCCGAGACCACGGCCGCCTGGCTAGGCTCCCCCGCCCTGCGCTCCGGCCCCGCTCCTCACACAGCGGCAGAGCCTCCTAGGAAGCACAGGCCAGATGCCGCCCTCCCTGGCCCAGGAGCCTCCCCTGGCTCCAAGTCCCTGGAGGCAGAGGACGCAGAGCCTCCCCCGTGCCCTCTGATGCCAGCTCCCCCTGCTCCGCTTGGCTGTAGCCACACGGGCGCTCTGGGGTGGCCCCTGACAAAACAAAGCTCGCGTGCACATCTGAAGATACAGAAACTGACCTCTCGCAGGTAAACTCCTATTCATCCCTCACGACCCAACTCACAGGGCCCAACCCACCAAACACCAGGGCAGGCTGGTAACACTTCTCCTGTGCCCCGCCTGCCCTCGGTACCTCTTCCTACCACACTCACACCATCTCCTTCCCCAGAAGGAGAGCAGGGATCACATCAGGCCAGTCGACCTCAGCTCCACTCTCACTCCAGGCGACCTGCCCTGACACACCATCAGCCCCACTTTGCAGACAAGAAAACCGAGGCCCCGAAAGGCTTTAAACATCGGGCCCAAGGTGACCCGCTGTCGACTGGCAGCACTGGGTCCCTCCCTGTTCTCTGACCCCATCGGGGGATGGGCCTCACTCAACTCTGCCTCCCCAGGGGGGCCAGATGTCCATGGACACACAGCCAGTCAGACGAACAGACAAGAACAGCAGGCAGGCGAGAGATTTGCTCCGGACCTCTTGGCCAGGCCTTAATCCCCTCCCCCCCCCCACCCCCCACGACCCAGTTTCAACAAGACGTGCCGAGCAGCAGAGGAAGGAACCAGGTCCCGACACGGCTGGTCATGTGGGGCTGAGGGGCCTTCCACACATGCATCTGCGCATCTGGGCCCACGGGAAACCCAAGATCTCCCCGGCAGCGGGCAGCGGCTGGCATCCATGGGGGTCCACCGGGGGGCTCGCCCCGTGGGCAGGAACGCACACGGCCGCAGGCTCCCTCAAGGGTGCCCGGGGGACCCTCCAGGGCAGGGGCCTGGCCCACTGTCCGGCCTCTCCCTGTCCCCCTCCCAGGCTACACACAACGGGACCCCCCCTCCCTCGACAGCCAGCAGACCCCGGAAAAAGAGTGATTCGCGCCACAGCAGCAACTGTGAAAGTCAACTTCGTGAGGGGCAGGCTCCCCCCACCACCTCTCTGAAGGGCAGAGGGCAGGGGAGGCACCTGCGGGAAGCACTAATTCAATCAACAAACATTTCGCAAGGCCGGGCAGCGCCTGGCACCGTGGCTTCAGCCGCAAACGGGACCAGAAGCCACCCCACGGATGAGGAGGGACGCTCCGCGGGCCGGGGACCCGCGGGGGGCAGAGCCGCTCCCAGGCAGCACGGCTGCCAAGGGTCCCGGCCGGGAGCAGCCGCCAGCCGCCACACTTCCCACCTCCGGCCCCAACATCCTTCCTTCCATTTGACAAACGAGGAAACCCAGATAAAGAGGGAGGAAGTAACATGCTCCCTGTCACAGAGTTCACGTGGCAGAGCCGGAACGGGACAGGCAGGCGGGCCACCCGTCCCCCGGGGCCCCCGGTCTCAAGGGGTCAGCCTCTCGGGGGTAAGGCTCCCTGGGGTCCCAGCCTTGGGGGCAGGCGGGCCCCGCAGCTCAGGAGGACTGGTACCCTGACCCTGTATCCCCGAGACAGAAGGAGGAAGAGGGAGGTCCCGGCTGCCCTCCCCTGGCTGACCCCCCATTTGGGCCCAGGAAGGCCAAAGCCAGCACTGCCCTGCCCCAGGGGTCACGCACCCAATGCCTGTGGTCCCCACCTCCCAGCCCTCCTCCCGACCTTGGTCCTAGGCAGAAAGTCCAGGAGCAGGGGTGGGGTGAGCCACCTCCCGTGGACTCTGGCCCCATCGGTTTTCTCTTCCAGGCAGCGCTCACGCAGGAGGCCCCCGGGAAATGACACCTAGCTGCCACGGGGGAAGGGGCAGGCGTGCAGCAGGGGGCACCGCGGAGGTGGACCAGGGATACGGGGACGGCCAGGCGGGGTGGGGAAGGGACCCCCGGCACCTCCACCCGGAGAGGGACGCGGCAACGGCCACTCACCCCAGGAACCAGAGCTCTGAGCTGGTGTAACACGCGGTGGGCCAGCATGGGTCATGCTCCAGACAGGGACATGTCAGGGCCTGGAGGTAGAGGGGACATGAGGCCAGCGGGCACCCAGCTCCGAGGGGCTGCCTACAGCCGGAACGGGGTCCACCAGGTGAGAGCCAGGCCTACCGCCACCCTTGACTCCTCACGGGGTTAATTATTCCCAGACCAGCTGACCAACCCCTCCCCCCCCAAACCAATGCTCCCATGGTTCCTCACCAGCACAGACAGACCTGTAACCCAGCCAGCAAGGGGCAAGCCGCAGCGGCCCGGCCACGCAGTCAGATCCTTCCGAAGTTCTCCAGGGAGAACGCCCGTCCACACAGGCATCCCCTCCCCACACCCTTGGCTGGAGCCAGAAATCCCCAGGGAGAGTCCACCCCTTCTCTCTACCTGGACTCCCTTCCCAAGCCTACCCAGCAAACTCCTATTCGTGCCTCAAAACCCAACTACAACAGTACCTTTTCCGTGAAGCCTCCCCAGGCGGTTTACAGGTGAGGAAACTGAAGGCCAGACAGGCAAATCTGCCAACCCAGGGCCACACAGCCCCCACCTCAGAGCTGGCACTCACTCCTCACACAGGACGGCCTTCGCCAGCAAGCTACAAACACGAGAAGGCGAGGAAGGAGTGGTGCTTCATGAGGCCGGAGGGGCTACGGAGTCACGCGACACTGAGCAGAGGCCTGGCCTCCATGCTGGGGGCAATGGGGAGCCATGGAGTGTTCCAGGCAGGGGAGGTCAGAGCCCAAGAAGAGCCTGGCTTGGCCTCGGGTGGTGACAGCATGCCCCCGCCGCCCCCTACGATGCCCAGCCATTCCTAAGGCTCACCATTTCCCCATTACGAGCAGCTCACCCCGAAGTGTTTTGCCCTAACTCTCCCAGCTCAGAACCAGAGCCCCACCCTAGCCAGCTCAGAGCCCACGCTTCCCAGCTCACGGGCAGCCCACCCCCAGCCCGGGGCCCGTCCCCCTCGGCCCAGGGAGGGCACAGAGCCAGTTCCGGAGAAGCTGGTCCACAGCTGTGACGCCCCAATCAGACGGCCATGAGCTTACGGGAACAAGGCCAAGGTGCCAGGAGGGAAGGGCAGAAGCCTCTGGCAGCCAGAGAAGCCCAGGGAAACCGAGGCCAAGAAGGAAGAAGGCGCCTGCCCAGGCATGCAGCAAGCCGGTTCGGGGAGCACGGCACCGCCCACCCCAGCCCTGCGCCGCACCTCTGCAGGAAGCGGCTCTTGGGCCCCGAGGAGGCAGGGTGGGCGACCAGCCGCCCACCCGAGCGGGCTGAGACAAGGGGGCTCCAGGGACGCCCCCCACCCAGCACCCCTCCAGAGAGCGGCAGCCACAGCCTCCGCCGGGAGCACCCCAAAGTTGTTCTGGACAAAGCCAAGCCACAGGGGGTACCAGGTGGGCACCAACTGTCCCAGGGAAGGACACCCGCCTGGCCTCAGACCCCAGAGTTAGCCTTCGGGGCCAACCTTCCCGAGCCTGAAACCTCCACTGCAGAATACAGACGAAACAGCCCCCACGCACGGGCACGGACACGGCTGAGCGGGAACACGGCTCAGGACGTGGCCCCCACGGCGGCCACCGCTGTCACCCCGACGGTCACTGGCCAACGCTGCCCGTGCCCAGCCCCGCCTCTGAGGGGCCACCAACCAGCAAAGCGGGTCCCGCAGCAAAGCGGGCCTGGGTTCACTGGAGAGCGGGGGCCGGACCCACCCCCCCAGCCCCTCGCCAGGACACTGGGTGCGGCCCACACAGCGTGGGAATCCAGCTGCCACCGACGGTCAGTCGCGGGGTCTTCTCCGTCCTGGTCCTGAATCAGCCGGGCGCTGCCTGGACCCCCGTGCCGGGGGCCGCGTGACTGCACACGCCTGAAAGGGCCCTGCTCTCAGGAAGCCTCGGGGACCACGGAAGGCGGGGTGGGCGGCCAGCACGTCAGGAGCCCACAGCAGGCGGCCTCTAGTCCCCCGTGCGCACCGAGCCGGCTCACCCTCCCGGGTCCCCACGAGGCAGCACGATGACCCCGCGATGGGCACGGGGGAACGGCAGGGCCAAGGGCCGGGAACCGGACGGCGGGGCCCGAGCGCCCAGCACGCCGCACTGCACTCTGCGCACAAACCGGCTCAGGCTGGGGCAACACGCGGGCCTCCAGAAGGCCACGGCTGAGGACGCGACTTTAGGGCAGACGCCACAGACAGCGCGGGGGGCGGGGGGTGTCCAGGCGGGGGGCACAGCACCAGCCAGGCCTGACGCACCCCTACTCCCCAGAGCTTCGGACGAGGCGGCCGTCCATCGGGAGCCCGCGAGCGCGGCGACTCGGGCCACCTGGGCTGTCACCGCCTGACCTCTGCCCGGGGCCGGTGCGGACACTTAAGCTAAATTGGTCAATTATGGGATACTTAGATCCCTCCCCGGGGCTTCCCAGCCTCCCTCGGTTCTGGGCCGCAGCACCAGGAAGCCTGTTGAATCAGTAACCTCATTACAGCCGGGCGGCCGCACCCGGGCCCGGCTTTGAACTCCACGGGTTTATCCGCTGCGCTGCAGGATTTACACGCCGCCTGGCCCAGGCCCAACGCGCTCTCCCCTTCTCTTGTCTCCCCTCTCCTGAGGCCCATCGCCACCAGCACTGCGCCCCAAGCACCTCAGGGAAACCGAGGCACGGCTGGAAACCACCGCTGCTCAGATGGGCCCACGGAGGTACAGAGAGGCTAGGGCCAGGCCCTCAGTCACCCCAGGAGCAGGGTCTCAGACCAAGGGTTCCCCTTTTCACCCCCAGCCCCAGCTAGCAGAGGTAGAGTCCTCAGGAACTCAGAGCCAAGGGCCAATTGTGAACATCTCAGGAGGGGACCTGGAGGTAATGCCTCACACTGAGGCCCCAGGGGCTCCAGCCCCATAAAAGCCTCCCAGTGTCCCATTCCTCGGCCCCAAGGCCAGTCCCAACATGGCCCTCGGGTACCTGCTCTGAACCCACGAGGCCCGGCCACCTGCCCGCCATGGTCACCCCATCCCCTCAACTTGATCGGGTACCCTGGGCCTGACTCCTTTTCCGGGACTGGGCTTGAGCCCTCTTGACCACCCTAGTGTCTCATCCTCTTTCCCAGAGCCCCACTAGCACCCCAGGCCCTGGGACATCTCAGTTAACGTGGGGCAGGGAGCACAGGCTGGAGAGCATTGCCCCTGAAGGACAGGCCAAGGGCCCCAGGGCCCGGAAGGAGGGGAGCAGGGGTGGGGAGGGAGACAACCACTCTCCCAACCCCATGACCAGGGGAAGGCAGAGAGACCCGCAGCCAGCCCAGAGGCCTGGCCTGACCCTCAGGAGGCTGCTACTCGGGGCGGCCCGGCCAGGGCAAGGTCAGCAGCCCACACCTGCCACGTCAGGTTCCAGGCCCACCTGGGACCCCTCCTCCTTCCAGCCCCGGCCTGCCTCCGGCCCACCCTCTGCACAGAGCTGGACGCCTAATTCCAGCTGCAAACATCACCATGCCCATGGTGCCCCGTGGCCCCGGGCCCCCACACACCTACCTGCATCCCAGGCCCTCGCCGGGACACGTGACATGCCGTCTCCTTTCACAAGGCACCATCTCTCCCAGCTGCAGCCACGCAGGCCCAGAGGACTGGCCTCGGGCCTTTGTCTGGGCTGTCCCTGCCACCTGGAGTCCCCTCCCCTTGCCACCTGTTGCAAGGCCGCCTCTCGTCCAGACTCACGACAGGGACCAGCTCCAACAGGAAACTCTGCCTGCCCTCTGCTCCTCAGGCCCACCCCGGTGGGACGGCAGGACAGGCCAGCACCCAGCAGGTACGCCCCAGGTGCCGTGCGGACCGAGGCCAGCCAGCAGGCCTGGGTCCCCCTAAGGAAAAGCTCGTGGAGACTTTGTTAGGATAGGCGGCAAGGCCCGGCGTGTGCACGTGTGCCTGCATTTGAGTGAGCGCGCGTGTGTGTGCATGTGCACGCGTGCGTATAAACGCGTGTTGGCGGGTGTGTGCAAGTGTGCATCTGTGGGTACGCACCTGTGCGTGCATACGTGTGTGTTTGTGTGTGCGCAGGCATGCGTGCACACGGGGGTTCATACGCGTGTGTGCACATGCCCGTGTTCGTGTGTGCGTGTATGCACATGAGTCTCCGTGCACACGTACTTTACGTGTGTGAGTGTGTGTGAGGGCAATGGTGATCACAGAGACAACCAAGGCCCCGCCCTGCCCCGGAGGCCCGGTGTGGCCATTCTAGCCCAGCGATCACCATGCAGCTCCCTCAGGAATTTGTTCCTGGACAGCTCAGTCCTGGCGGGGTGAGGAGGCGGGCACCGGGCCACAGGGGTCCTCAGGCTGTGCCTCTGGCTGCCGACCCCACCCACAGCTTTCTGGCCCATCAACAGCCCCGATCCTGCCCCACCTCCACCAAGGACAACCCTGGATGAGGATCGGGGGGGTCTCTGCTGCCCAGAGAGCCTTCAGTGGGTACAAGGGGACAGAAGGGACATAGCGAAGTTTCAGTCCTCCCCCAAGTCCCACAGAACAGAGCACTCATTCACCTGTGGGCCCAAGATCCGTAACAGAGCTCCTAGGCAGCCCAGTCGGGGCACAGATCCGGGCCCCGGGACGCAAGCGTCTTCTGAAAATGCTACCTGACGGTCAAGAGGCCTGAGGGAACAGCACTCCCAATCCTGGGGAACGGTCCTGACCCAGAGGCCCAGCAAAGGCCACGTCAGCCCTCATGGGAGAGCTCAATTTCCCCATGTGCTCAGTGGGCCTGCCTCCTTGCAGCCTCCATGAGGTCCTGAAAATCAAGTCCCAAGTACACAGCAGGTGCCCAAAGACTGGAGCCATCAGCACCCTCGAAAGGGGCAGCCCAGGGCCCAGAACTTGGGAGAGATTTAGACAAACGGGGTGGGCAGGGACCACGGAGGCCCGTCTGGCTTCTAGAGATGAGGAAATCAGGCCCCCAGCGGCCCCCTCGCTCACCCAGGGGCACAGAGACCCAGAGATGTAGGGATGCGGGGACACAGATCTCAGGGACACGTAACACCTCCTGGTGGAGCACCGGGCAGGGCCCAGCTGCGAGGGCCAGAGCCACCTGACAGGGAGAATGTGAGCGTGAGCGTGCACACATCCAGGCCCTGCACGCTCGTGTGCGCCCCGCCCCCCCCGGCCGCGCCAATCTCATCTAGCTGCTTTCTGCCCCATTTCGCGCTCGCTCAACTGCCAAGCACCATAACTGCTTTGTAACTCCAGGGTGCGATCTCCCCGTGCGTGCGGCCCCGGGCACAACCGTGAGCCTCAGAATGCCTCGCGCCAGGATGGGAGGACGGGGAGGGGTGCCCGCGTGTCCGCTGCCCCACCCGCCTGCTGGGGGCCTCCAGGAGAGGGCCGGGGGTGAAGGCGCCCGGCAGAGGGGCCACAGTGCTCACTCAACTCACGGAGGCCGGGGGCGGCCCTCCCTTCCGCGTCTGCTGCCTGCACTTGAGAGCACCGGCCGCGGTCTCTGCTCCGGGGTCCTGTGTGATCCAGCTCTCCAGGCCCGGGCCCGCCCTGACCCAGGCAGAAATCCCGTGGGGCCCTTGGCCACAGACCTCACCGTCGAAGAGGGGCCGTCAGGACGAAACGGGCTGCCTTCCCCAGCACCCACGTCCATTTTACAGATGCATGCTGAGGCTTGAAAGACAGGCAGGCAGGCCCCACGCACACACATGGCAAAGAGAGGACCGGACCCCTGGCGCATGACCACCAGCCCGGCAACAGGACACGGACCCCCACGAAGGTGCTGCTCCTGGTCCCTCCCACCCCCAGGGACGGTCGGGTCGTTGCAGAGAGAGCAGGCGTGGGGAGCAAGTGACAGAGCGGCGTGATAGGAGGGGGAGGAGGAGAGGGAGGGGAGGGGGCTGGAACTGCATCGCACAGAACATAAATGTTGCGGGCAGGGCCGCACACAGGAGGGAATGTACAGGCGGGACCAGCTCTCCCCACCCCGCCCTCCAAAGCGTCCCTCAAATCAACACGCTTAATGAGTATCCGGACAAAGGTCTGGAAGGGGATCCCCAAAGGGGCACCAGCCCACCAGCCGCCCAGGCTCTGAGTCCACACACACAGGGTTTGAGGGCCCGGACCCCTTCCCCATCCCCAGCACCACCGGTGGCCAGTTCCCACGGGAATGGACACCTCAAAGCCCCAGCCACCAAAGCCCACAACGGAAGACACACTTGGAGCCAGTGGAGAAGGGAAGGAGCAGGTCTAGGCTTACAAAGCCTCAGCCCGATGACGGCGCCCAGACTGGGCCGGCTCAGTGGCCCCTGCTCTGTGTCTAGTGGAGAGCAGCTGAGCTGGGCCCAGGAGCCCCTTCCAGAGGACGGGCCTCCCTCGCCACTCGAGACCACGGCCCTAAAACACACCGTGGTGGCAAGAGCCACGAGGCCCAAGATGCTAGAACTCTGTGGGAGGCTCCACGGGGTCTGGGCCTTTAGAGGCTTTTAAGACCCCCCCCCCCCCCACGCCACCTCTGTGCTGCCCAAGTCTGGCCCGCCTGGAATCACCACGGGGCCACTCTCCTGACGCCCAAGCCCCTGGCACGGGCACCCGGCCCCGCCCCATCACCCACTCTGTGCCCGCACAGTCCCACAGCCCCCCCCTCCTCCCTCCCAGGAGAGGAAACAGAGGGAGTGAGGTGGGGGCCAGGGAGAGCAGGTAGAGGGCTTCCTGGAGGAGGTTCAGTTCCCCGCAGGCCCTGAAGGACACGCACAGCTGGAAACACTACCCAAACTCCCCAGCAGCCGCCCCTGTGTGAGCAAGTCTACTGGCTCAACCCTGCCTAACCCTAGCTCCCGGCCGACGGCGCTCCCAGCACGGCCCTTCCTGGGGCCAGCCCATTCCACCCACGTCTGGGCAGAGGGGGTCAGGGGTGCACGCCGGGCCCAGGCACGACAGCTAGATGCAGGCAAGTACGCAGGCCGCAAGGCCTCGGCCACGGTCAGGCCGCACCGAGGGCTGTTTTTCTCGCCCTGACACTTCTCCTGTCAACAAACAGAGCCCCCTCCGGAGTTTACCAAAACAAACGCCCCAACAGTCGGCAGTGCCCAGGCCTAGACAGCACTGCCTCAGCAGGCCGGACTCCAAGCCCGGACTCCAAGCCCAGCCTCCCAAGAGTCATGTGACCCTGTTATTTCGGGAGGCCCCGGAATGTGCTCTATTTTGGGTCCCTCGGGGCCCTGATGTTACCAGAAGCCCCTCACCAGGGCTCCCAGCTCACTCGGGTCCCTGAGAGTCCCCCAGAGAATGGCTGAGGGGGCTTATCACTCTGCTACTGGCTGCCCCATCCCCCCAGGCAAGTGAGCCACTACCAGCCCAGCAGGGTCTGGCCAGGCCTGAGACCTCTGGCCGCCTGTGCAGGCCCGGCCTTCTAGCCCCACCGCCCGGGTGGGTGCCAATGCAGGCCTCCTCCATGGGTGTGGGGGGCACCGAGGGGCAGGGGCAGGAAGCAGGGGCTGCCCTGGGCCACCTACCAGCACCAGTATCTGTACCCTGGGCTCGTCCCTGCCCTCACCAGGGAGTTCAGCGGGCAGTAGCTGGGGGACACCCAGGGAGATGACGGCCAAGTGCCCAGACCCGCCAAGCCTGGAGAGGCCCTCTCTGCCCAGGGCCCGACACGTGAAAGAGGCAGGTGGGTCAGCCTTCCCAGCAGCGCAGGGCTGACCTAGGGTGCCAGCCGGGCCCCGGACGAGTGCGCGGGGCCTTCTGAAACTCACCCCCAGGAAGGATCAGGCTGTGTTTACAAAAGAGCCTGGGCAAGTAACTGCTTCAACGGGCCTTCAACCCCACTACACTTCAGAGCAGGCCACAGCTCAGAAAACAAATAAAATGTCATCAGAGCCCAGGACTCTCCACTCAAGCCTGGGGCTGGGACTGCTGGGCAGGCGACCAGCCTGGTGGAGGCGAAGCCTGAGTCTCTGAGGAACCCGTCCAGGTTCCCGGGGCCAGGGCTCAGAGGCAGGACCTCGCCTCTTCGGGGGGGACTCCAGCATGGCAATCCTGCGACCTGGGCCCTGCACATGTCAAGTCCCAGGACCCTCCCAGGACGTCAGAGACCCAGACCTTTCCTGCTCCCAGTACCCAGCCAGGGCCCTGCCACGTCGGGGGCGGGGAGCCAAGACAGAGCGGAGCATTCTTGTTCCAAAAAGGACCCTCCGGGAGGGCCTAGCTCTGTGTGCGTGCGAGCGCGCAAAGCTTTCACGGGGGAAACGGAGCCATCGGCCCACACGGGGCCCCGCCACCCCACACTTAGCTTTCTTTTCTCTTCCCCACACGCAGGCACCCACCTAGGGGTGCGGATCCAAAATCTACCACTTTGTATACTGTGGCCTCAGTTTCTCAAAGCCAGTCTGCAAAATGGGCAGGAGTGCCCACCCCTGGGGGCTCTGGGAGGAGCTTGGCGCCTGCAGAAGTCATCACCTTAGAGGCAGAGAGGGGGTGTTCCCAGATCTGACCACCCGTATCCCAGTGTCCCTGCAGCGTGCCCTGTTTGTGAGGTGGGGGGGGGGGGTGGCTGGGGTGCTCAAATCCTCACCCTGACACCCGGGGTTGGGGGGCACCTGCTGGCTCCCCGCCACCTCCCAGTCTCAGCAAACGTTCCCACAGCTGTGCCGGGTTCTGGCTGCCAACCTGGTGGCCAAACTGCGCCCCAGGCTGCAGGGGGGCGTGCAGGCAGGAGGGACGACTGACCGAGGGGTTTCATTCATAATCAGCTGTTTGAATTTCCATTCAGCACAGATCCTTCACCCACCCTCACAGCCTGGCTGCCGGCCCCACCACCAAATTAATATCCTTCCCGGCGCTCGTTCATAAAGTCTCCCCACCCCCTCCCCCCTTCCCTGCCTCTCACTGGCTCCCAAACCCCAGGGAGGGCAGCGGCCGCGGGGGGGTAGGGGGGAGACGCCTGGCCAAGCCCCTTCCTCCTGCTACGTGGGTCAGGGCCTGGAGTCGGGGTGGGGGGACAGTCTGGGGTAGGGAAGCCGCTGGGCGGGATGGCAGCAGGAGGACAGGAAAACTGAGCCTCCGCGCCTCAGAGGTGTCCTCCCCCCAAGTGCAGGGCCAGCCCCCCCCCCCCGGAGAGCGCCCCGCACGGCAGCCGGGTGCGCCGGAGTGAGGGGCCCCATTTCTGGAATGGGGCCTTCCCGGGTCTGAGGCTCCCGGTGCTAAGGCCCCCTCGTTGACCCTGCCCACCCGCGCCCTGCTCCGGGGGAGGAGGGGTCCCGCGCGTTCCAGGGCCGGCGGCCTGCTGGCCTCGGCAGCCCGGGCGGCGGCGCACAGGCCGTCCCGGTGCCAGGGCGGCCGCAGGCTGGGAGCGCACAAGTTGCTCCGCCCGCCCCGGCCCGGCCCCTACGCAGCCCGGCTGGAGCTGCGCGCCCGGGGCCGCGGGCGGACCGGCGTAGCCCGGGAAGTGGGGGGCATGGGGGGGGGGAACCGGGGCGGGACCCCCTTCCCCAGCCGCCAGCCGCCCCCCTCTTCGCCCCGCCGCCGGCCCGCTGCCCGCTCCCGCCCCGAGACCGAGTGGCGGCCCGGCGCCCGCGCCCCCCGCCCCGGCCGGCCCGGGAAAAGTTGCCCGGCCGCCCGCCCCGGGCCGGCGCCCCAACAACTCGGCCAGGGCCGCGCGGAGGGGGGCGCGGGGCCGAGCGGCCGGGAACGCGCCCCGCCGCCCCGCCGGCCCGGCCCCGCGAGCACTCACCGAGCGGCAGGAAATGTTTGGTGTCCATGTCGGCGGCGACCGCGGCCGGCGGCGGGACGGCGGGCGAGCGCGGCGGCCCCCGGCGCGGCCGGCCGGGCCCGGCCGGCGGGAGCCGGCGGCGGCGGGGCGGCGGCGGCGCGCGGAGGCCGCGGCGCGGCGAGTTGTTGCAAAAGTCGCCCAACAATGTAAACTACTTGAGCTGCGCGCCGCCGCCGCGCGCCCCGCGCCCGCGCCCCCGCCGCGCGCGCGCCCGCGCCCGCTCCGCTCCGACCGCGGCGGCGCCGGCGGGGGGGCGGCGGGGGGCCCGCGACGGGCGCGGACTCGGCGCAGCGCCGCCGCCGCCGCCGCCGCCGCCCCGCCCGGCCCGGCCGCCCCCGCCCGGCGCGCGCCCCCCCGCGGACCCCGCGCCCCCCGCCCCCGCGCGCGCCGGGCCGCGAGCGCGGAGCGGGCGCCGCGCAAACTTGCGAGTTGGCCGCGGCCGGGCCGCCCGGGAGCCGCGCGGGGGCGGCGGGGGAGGGGCGCGCGCGCGCGCGCGCGGGGTTCCCTCCCCGCTGTCCCCAGCCCTCCGCGCGGAGGGGGGAGGCGGGCGGGCGGGCGGCGGAGCCCTAGGCGGCCCGGCCATTGTCTGGGCGGCCACACAAAGCGGCCGGCTCCGCCGCGCGCTGCCCCCGCCCGCCGCCACGTGGGGAAACTGAGGCTGGCGGTGGCCCGAGCTCCAGCGGGCGCACGGGCTAGGCCTCCGCCAAGGAGTCCTCCAGTTTCTGGACGCGTCCTCTGGCCGGCCCCCACTTTCACGCCCATGGAAAGCCGCGGTCCCCGGGTACCCTCTGCCATGCCCCGCGGCCGGCCCCACCAGGCAGCCGGGCCAGGCCGGGGCTCGCGCTCCCTGCACGCTGGCCGGACTTCGGGGACCCCTCTTTAGAAGCACCGGGCTGGGGAGGAGCTGCCGTGAGTTGGGCGCTGACTTTGAGGCCGGTGGCTACTTCCCTACCCTGACTTTTAAATTTGTGATTTGTTTAAAAACGGAAGGAAGCACGCTGGCCCTGAGACCGGGACCGCCTGGCAGCAGGACTTGGGGTGCATGAGTTACCTGCATGGGGCGACCCTCCCTCAGCACATGCAGCCCAGGGGCGCCCCCTCCCCACCAGCCCCCAGGAGCCTGGAGCACTGCTCCAGGATCTTTGCTGTGGAGACCCACCCAGGCTCCGGGAGGTGGAGGGGCTTACCGAAGCCACGCTGGCTGTGCGCGGTGGTCCTGGGGCCGCCCTGGCCTGATGTGGAGGGAGATGATGACTGGATGTGGAAGGCCTTGCTGCCCAGAGAGACCCCAGCCCTGACAAGGAAGGGGGGATCCTGCCTGGTGCGCCCCTGAGCAAGCCTTGAGACCCTGCTGGGCTTTACCTTCCCCTCTGTGAAATGGGGAGTAACAGGACCCACCTCCCACCTGACGGTCAGGAGCTGGGTCTCTGGAGGGCCATTTGGGCCTGTCCAGGAGGGAGCCTCTCATTCCACTTGGGGCAGGAGGATGGTGCGGGGTGGGGGACAAACACTGTTGGAGAGCTACCCCCCACAGCAGAACCCCCCCCCCCCGGCTGGTCCTGTCCCCCTGGCTCCTGCTTGATCCACACTCCCCTCCCCTGCTGCAGAAAGCCTCCCCTTTGCTGGCCCTTGAGCCCCCCACCTGTACCTGTAGCCCCCCCCCCCCCAACCTGCAGAGCTCCCTGCCTTCCCTTCAGCCTCGGCCTGTTAAACTGTGGCCTTCAGCCACTGTCTTCACACCCTCCTCACTGCCTGGGACACAGCTTCAAAAACTCACTTCCTCCTGCCAGGGCCAGGGGCAGGCAAGCACACAGGGAAAGTTCCCAGAAGGAGCAGACGGAGGCACTGACATGGAGAGCAGTTCTCAGGCCTGCCTCTATCACCCCCCGCGCATCCTTGGCCATGGTGCACGGTCAGGTCCCTTTGGGCCCCGTCCTCCCGGCCGGCACCATCAGACCCCACCATTCCCGCTACAGAAGAGGCCAGATGCCCTTTTCTTGCAGGGACCCCACTGGGCACAACTGACCAGGAAGAAGCTCCCCAGGACCACAGCCCCCACTCCTCTGCCTGACAGGGTCATCCAACAACCCAGGGGCAGTGGACGGTACAAGCCACCTGACTGACGAGAACACGAGGCTGAGAGAGGGGACGTACGGGAACATGTCACACAGCAGTGAGGACAAAGTCAGGATTGAACCTAGGGCCCGTCCTTGGACTCTGTGCCAGGCCCGTGGGGGCCTGGGTGACCATCAGTGACGCTGCCTCCCTAACACCTCCTGTATGGACAGCCCGTCCACAGTCCAAGGCTCTGGGCCTCAGGACAGAGAGGGTGAGGGTGAGAGTGAGTGGGGAGGAGCAGGAGAGAGAGAGATAAGTAATCCCTGCTGTCCAATGTCGTGGATCATTCATTCATTCAACAAACGTCCGTTGAGCCCTTGCTCAGGCGGCGGTGTGGTCCCAGATGGACAGGCATGGGCCAGATCCCCGCGCTGCCCCTTTCCAGCCGTGCAGCCAGGCCAGGTCACCCCCCTCCCGATGCCTCAGCTTCCTCATTTGCAAAGCAGGGACAACATGCCCTCCTGCCTGAGTCACCGCGATGACGACATGAGATGGCACCAAGTGAGCTCGGTTGCCACTTGTCCTGCCACCACTATCATTAGGTGATGAATTAGGCCCTCTGGGAGCCCCAGCCCCGAGGAGAGCCAGGACGTGTCCACAGGGAACTCTCTTTTAGGTGCAGAGTAATGGGCACGCAGGAAGAGGCGTGGACGGTGACTGGAGGGCCAGGCCACGTGCAGCGGGGGGCCCTGGGCGCTTCCGGGTCCGGCTGGTCCTCCAGTTGGGTTTTGAAGGAGGGAAGTTTTCACCGGGTAGACGCAGGGGTGAGGACACTCCAGGCGGCCGGACCGGACCCGTGTGAGCGCTGGCCTGGCCGGGAGGGGAGGTACTGAGCTCCTGGAAGGAACGGCAGGCAGCCCGCTCGGCCGGCAGGTCGCAACTCGCTGGGCGCTGTGGGAAAGCCGGTCCTGGAGGCCTGGGAGGCTGGGCTCAGGCATCCGAAGTCACCTCTGACAGTGGGCAGCCTGGCTCCCCGCCCCTCCCCAGCCCCACCCCTGCCACGGAAAACTCGACGCTGGAACCATCGTGGCCTGGAGCCAGGGAGCCACAACCAGGCGAATTTCCATGTGGGCTCCCCGCCCCAGGGAAGGCACGGAGGCCAGGAGGCCAGGGGGTGAGGGGCCCTCTGTTCCTGAGACAGATCCAAGGAGGGGTCGTCCAGCCCCAGCCTGCGAGCATGTGGACAGGGGAGCGAGTGCGGGGTCCCGGGCCTCAGACCCACTTATACTCCTGCCTCAGGGCCCACAGATGCCGACCGACCACAGGTGCCCTCAGCCTTGCCTTCTGGTGAAGGGGTACAGGGCGCGGGGTGCCCTGGAGCCACCGCCAGCGGCCACGGGGCCGCAGCAAATCCGGCTCCTTGGTGGAAAATGCCTGTGCCCTTTCTATTTCTAGGTTTCGCTCCCCTGAAACCGGGGCTCTTTGTGGAAATGCTCCCACAGGACACCGCCCGGGACGGCGGCTGCCCCATTTGGTGTAGCCGGGTCCAAACTAACCATGGAAAAAAACACCCCCAGCCTTCCTGCCATGTAGTCTGCAGCCAAAAAATGTTTTTATAGTAATATCCCATCTATTTACAACCTGAGATCTAAGAGGGTTTTGTTTTTTGTTTGGGTTTTTTTTTTTTTTCTTTTAAACCATCCCTGAAGGATGCTTTTTAAGGTATTTTGGTCTGTTTCATGTGCCTGTCTCGGCAGAGCCTGGTAAACAGTCTCCGGAATCACTTGGTGAATAATATTTTTTAAAGGCCCACGTCTGCCGGGCAGGGGCCCCTGAGGCTGGTGTCTGGGTGGACAGCTCCCAGCAGTTCAGGGGACACCAAGGGGCACCTCGGCCACTTCTGGCTCCTTCCCGTAAACAGGGTCCACGTGATCCCGAGCTGGTGACCAGCAGGACCTCACAGGGGCTTAGGCTCGTCCTCATGGGTGGGTGGCCTGCCTCTGTCCCCAAACACCCAGCCCAGAGTGCCCTCTCTCACTGACTCCGCGGCTCTTCTGGGGGTGACGCTCTCTGTCTGTGCTGAGAGATGACTCAAGCTGAGAGGTGGTAAAGCCCAGAGAGGCAAGGGCTCGCCCCAGATCACACAGGGAGGCCTGATGGAGCTCCCCTCAGTCTCCCCCTGTCTCCCCCTCAGTCTGGAGGACACGGAAAGTTGCCTGTGTCCTCGGCCTCCAGTGTTGTGCTTAGCAGAGGGAAGGAGCAAGGATGGGAGAAGATGGGAGGGGGGAGGGGAGGGGATGGGAGGAGAGAGGAGGGGACCTGGGGAGGGGAGGGAGGGGGGAGTGGAGGGGGAAAGGCAGAGGACAGAGATAAGGGGAGGGGAGGAGAGGGGAAGTGAGGGGAGAGGAGGGGGAAGAGGGGGAAAGGGAGAGGACAGAGATAAGGGGAGGGGAGGGGAGCAGAAGGGGGAGAGGAGGGGGGAAAGGAGAGGACAGAGAGGGGACGGGAGGGTGCCTTCTGTGGCCGGGTTTGGCCCTCCGTGGAAAGCCAGCAGCCCTGCAGTCCCCACACCGCACCTGTCCATAGCTCCTGGCCCCAAAGGACAGCTGGCCTCGCACACCCAGGCCCAGCAGACCGAACCCCAGAAAGAGAGGATGGGTGCTGTGTGAATCAGGTGCCCTGAGGGTTGCTCCCTCACGGGGGGGTGGAAGCCCAGTTCCAAACCTCCAGGGAGCCAAGGGCGGTTTGGGCAAAGCCATTCAAGTGAGCCAGGCCTGAGGGGGGAGGGGCTGGTTTGGGGAGAAGGGCCAGGATTTGGGAGGACTGGTGGGTTCCTTCCAGGGCCCTCCAAAGAGACGCTCCATCTGGATTCCGAGGCTGCCTAGAAGCGGTCCCAGCTGCCTGGGAGGGGTTGGGGGGGGGGCAGCCGCAGGCCGGAGAGGGCCTGTGATTCCGTGAGGTCTGAGTCAGGAGAGGACACCGGTGCTTCCTAGGTGCCTCTCGGTGCCAGGCCTCTGCACCCTGCCGGGCACTGTCTCCCCCAGACACCCGGCTCTGCATTTCCCCATTTCTCAGATGGAGACACTGAGGCTGAAGGGAGCCTGGCTCCAGGCCGTGCGGGGGCTTCAGCACCAGGGGCATCAGCTGCTTACCGGGGAAGCCTCGGGACAACCACCGGCTCCCGACCCCTGCCTGGGGCTAACTGTCCCAGCGCCCAGCTCCTCACAGTGTGGGGGGGTCAGCTGGGCAGCACGGGGCGGGCAGAGTCCAGAGAGGAGGGCCAGGCAGCAACACTGGAAGGCTGGGTGCTGGGGTGGGTACCGGAAGGTGCAGCCACCAGCCCTCACGTGGCTCTCTCAGGTCCACGGCCTCCCATAAAACGGAAGAGAGGAGCCACCAGCCACAGAACCTTCCCGGCACATGGGGAGAACCTGTGCACGGCGGCATCCGTCCCAGGAGCCGCAGGGATCGGCCACAGCGTCCCAGCCCTGGCATCAGCCCCAACCTCGCCTGACTGGAGAGGGCGCGCCCCTCCCGGCCCCTCCCCTCCGTGCCCTCTTCAGACGCCGCCCGTCCGGCAAGAAGGCGATGTGTTTTATCGGGGGCATTTATTATCGACAATTGCCTCATGAATCTCCCTCTATACACATGCATATACATAAGAGGTGGGTAAGTATGCAGGGAAAAGCCACCGAGCCCAATCTCACTGATGGAGTCAACTTGCCCCCATAAAGATAACGGGAAATGATTCATAATATTTATTTGACAGACATGATATGAACCGTAATAGCCTGTTGGGATTAAAAATATCCGTACGTCTCTGTCATCCACCAACGTGGTTTAAATATTATATATGTGGCCACTGGGGCAACAGGGAGCTGGGAGCGGTTATTGATAGCGGCCATAAAAAGGAGTCGTTTTGCACTGAAGGATGGGGAAAGTAACCGAGGAGTTGGCCCCAATGCTCCTTGGGGCTCGCATCGAAAGAACCTGCACTTGAGACGACGCTCCCCGCCCCCCCAGACTGCCAGCACCCGGGGGCTCGGCCGGTGGCGGTGGTGTCGCGGGAGGGCCAGCCCCAGCTCCAGGCTGCAGTGCAGGGTCCCCACAGGGGAGGCCACTGAAGGCCCGGGCCCCACCCTCTCTGGCCGGAGACCCCCACAGGTCAGCCTGTCCCCAGCCTCCACCCAGCAGAAGAGAGCATCAGCCCCCTCCCCGCCACCCTGTGAGTCAGTCACTTCCCTGCTTAAAAACTCTTCCAAGCTCCCCACTGCCTTCGGGTAAAGTCCAAACTCCTAAGAGAACCTCAGCCCTTCCCACGAGCCACACCCCACCCCCCAGGCCGGCAGCAGGGCAGGACTGCTGCTCTGGACCACGGTCCCCAGCTGGCCACCCCACAGCACACTCCAAGGCCCAGCTCCGACGGGCCCCTCTCGGCAGTTTGCAGACCACCCTCCCCCAGCACGCACAACCCCCAAGCCTGGCTGGGGCTTCTCTGTGCCCCACGGCAACCTGCACCCCGTGTGCCTCCGTGTGGCCTGTTTCCTTGATATTCCCGAGGCCAGGGACCCAGGATCGGCAGCTTTCCATTCCTCCCATGGAAAGTCCCCCATGGTCACCAAGGGGGGGTGGGGAGGACACCGTTTTAAAGGGCCCTGGGCCCTGCCGTGGCCACGCAATGGCTCCCCCTCCAAGCCCTGGGGGTGGGCCTCAGGATCCTCGTTTATTGTCCAGCTAGGTCCTCCTAGACTTAGAGAAGTATTTCTCTCCCAGGACTTCGGTTTACCTCTCAGTACAGCGACCCTTCAGCATGGGGATGTCAAGGCCCCTTGAATACCTCACAGGAAGCCTTTTAGGGTTTGCTTTGGGAAGTGCCCACGGGCATTGTCACCAAGAAAACCTCGGGGAGGGTTAACCCCCTCCACCACCACCCTACCTCACCCCACCCGCCTGGCCCCCAGCCCTATCAGGGAGCCCGGACCCCAGGCTGATGAATTACCGGCTCCTGGTGACAATGGGCCTTTGTTTGTCCCACTAATGAGGGTCCCAGCTCCCTAAAGGAGCAGCCTCTGGGCTGAGACACCGGCAGGAGGGGCGGGGCAGTCCTGGAAATGAGGTCACCCGGGAGGAGAGGCCGGGGCCCCACTGCACACAGTGCCTGGGGTCTGCGCCCTGGGAGAGGACAGACGGACGGATGGGAAAGGTAAGAACCAGGCCAGAGCGTCGCTGATGAGCCAAAGGACACAGAGCACGTGTGTCCCAGCCTGCAGGCACAGACCTTCATTTTACCCCTTTTAGGGAGACCTGGTTCTTGCTAGGGACCCCCAACTGATGCTCCCAGCCTCCTGCTGTGTAGGCAGCGCTGGTCACGTGTGGGGCTCCCAGCTCTGCCAACAAATGCCTGGACCAGGCAGGAGCTCCTGCTGTCCACGTGTTGAACCCCCCGGGGTCTCCCTCAAGCAGGAGACACTCGCACTTCGGGCTCCCTCTGCTTCACCCACAGACCCTGCCAGAGCCCCGCGTGCAGTGGGCATTTGTGGCCCCGGCCCCGGTCCTCACCCTCTTCCCTGGGATGTGAGCATCAGGGCCTCCACCTGCCTAGGGGCAGTGGAAATTCAGAAGTGGTAGCGGGGAATGGAGACCAGGAGGTGACCGGTCCCATGTCCGGCCCGGACGGCTTCCCTGGGCTCAGTGTGCATCAGACAGGCTTAATGACATTTGACTTTTTTTCCCTCCTTAAAAAGATTGTCTTCAGGGTCATAAACTATTTCTACGGACGAGTGACCTAGGAAACACACACGCACCAGTGTGCCTTTGGACAAGACACCCTCCTACCCCTCCCTCCCCACTCCAGCATTGAGGTGGACACGAGATTGGAGAAATGAATACGGCAGGTGGAACAGAGGGAAACCCACAGAAAGGTTGGAGTATAGCATTTTGCTTGGTTCCATTTCCTCGGTGATCCTGGTCTGGAAGGGCAGGTGTAAGACAGGGGAGGGGCCGCGCCCTGGTTGGGGCCAGCTGGGGGGGCCCCCGAACCTGCCCGTTATCCCGTCTACTCCAGAGGGGCCGTCCAGTCACCGCAGAGTCACAGACGCCCGAATCAGGAGGGAACCCCAACCGACGGGGGGGGGGGGGGCGGGGAGTGATGGGACTGACCCTGCGGGGTTCAAGTGTGGATCAAATGAGATAATGTCTGCAAAGCCGCCAGCCCAGGCCTGCCCCAAGCTGGCGCTGAATAAACGGCCTGGCTAATAGGATCATCAGGCCCGGCTGGGGTGCAGCTCCCCACGCACATTCGGTCAGGGCACCGCTCAGCCCAGAGCCCAGCAGTTGTCTGGAAAGGCAACTTGCCCGAGGCCAGGCCCCAGCATTGCCCGATGGAGGCCCCGTGGCAGAAATTTCCAGATTGTGCTGGTGTTTATATGTCGGTCCCTGGTATCCCAGGTCCCTTCTAGTGACGTCTGTCCACAGATGGGGTGATGGCGGGTGGCTCGGGCCCTTGGGAGCCGAGCTGGTTAAGGGCTTTTCCCCACCAGCTGCGTCGTGCTGGGCGGGCTGGCTCTTGAGGAACACAATTCCTGGGCAGGCAGGAGGGGACAGAAGGGCCTCCCAGTGGGCCCCGGGAGCCTGCCCGAGCTGGCTGGAGGGCACAGGGTCAGCAGCAGAGAGCTGAGCTCCTGCCTTGCCAACGGCACACTGCATCCGCCGTGGGCAGAGAGCGTGGCGGAGAGCCCCTGGGGGAGCCACTGTCCCCACACAACATCCATGACCACCGGTGCCAAGGACCTGGCTGGCACACCACAGCCCAGCTGCTGGCCCTCTCAGCAAACCGATCAGACAAACATTCGCCGGAGGGCATGCCATCACCCTCTTGGTCTGACTGGTGTCGCCTCCTGGGGTTCAGACTCAGTGAGGCGCTCCGTCACTCAGCTCCCCCGCCCTCAACTTCCTCCGTTAAATAAGCCTGCCTCCCACGCCCCACCGGTGTGGGGTTCCAGAGCTCTCTCCCGGGGATGCCCTGGTCATCACGATGCCCCTCGGGGCACAGAGGGGTGCCTGGAGCAGAGCAGGAACCATGGGGAGCCCGGTGCCCCCCATGCCGTGAAGGGTCCTAGGGAAATAATCTCGGAGGACAGCCTGGGGGCAAAGGTGCTGGGGGAGGCCGGCCGGCGCTGCCTGGACAGCCACTGGGTTAGCCGGTTAAATAACGATTGGCCAGTTAAATACACAGTTGTGCAAAAACAGTGTATTGCCAAGTGAAAACACAGCGGCTTAAAGTTACATACAGAAGGATTCCAGTTAAGAACGCTCGCCCAAGAGTCTGGCGAGAACCCCCCACCCCCGACCACCGCTTATTCACGGTGGTGAGTTCTAGCCACAGAGCTGGGGGGGGCGGGGGGGGGCGGCGTCCAGATCTTCCTCCATAGTTATCTTCGTTTTCTGTAATGAGCCTTTATTTCTTTATAATCAGAAAAAAGTAGGGTTAACAAAAGTCTGTCTGCAATGCGTCTGAAACCCCAGCTCAGGTCCCGTCTCTCCTCTCAGAACCCCCAGCCGGCCCCCACCCCCGTGGCGCCCATGTGACAGCCTCACGGGCTCTGGGAGCAGTGGTCGTCTCCCCGGAGCCCTCTCTTCTCCTCTCTGCAGCCCCCTCCTTGTCACGGGGACTCCTTGTGCCCACCATCCAGCCTCCCTCCGGGGACAGGCTCTGAGCCACCCGAGTGGTTCTGGAAACATCCGTGACTACTTTGTACAGATAGGAATATGCTCTCCCTCCCCTCAATCGGCCGGGAGGGGGTTTGTCCGATCCGCCCACCTGTCACTGGGCCAGGCGGAATTAACAATACACTTAATTTCACAAGCGTGGAAGGTTGTATCTAAATGGCCAAAATATTTGGACCGCGGCAGATAAGTGAGATCATTTCAGTGGTTTTCAAAGCTGACACAGAAGCCACTTGGCCTTTGTTCCCAGCTGTCTGTTGCCAACACAGCCAATGGTTGAGCTCGTCCGAAAGGTTCTGAGCTGCAGGATGGAGCCCGGGACCCCAGCACCACGCAGATGCCACCGGGGGATGGGGGACAACGAAGAGGGAGAACACAGCCCAGGCCCCTCTTCCCTCCGCCTCCGGGTGACACGCTGCGTGACACCCCATGGGCCAGGTCCCACCATGCCACCCTGTGGCCCCCCGGAGAGGGGGCAGGGCACGAGACCAAGAAGAAAGAAATGAGGGTCAGAGACACCCAGAGGGCATTATAGGGCCCTCTGGCCAGGCGTTGGGGCACAGGGCTCCGAGGGCCTCAAGGTGGGCCAGGTCTGGCCAGGGGACGTGGGTGGGCAGACTGGGGACCTGGTACTCAGTGGGGAGCCACGGGGTGGCTCAGGTTCGGAAGGGCTTTGTTTGCCCAGCCAGGGGGCTGCTGAAAGGTGGGAGGGAGTCCGGAGGTCTGAGCCCAGGGGGACCCGCCCTCCAGGGGGTGCCATCGTTGGCCCCACTTTGCCAGGAGGAGCCAGGCTTGGAGATGCCAGGCGGCTTGCCTTACACCGGAGCTGTGCTAGGGCCCTGTCGGGAGCCTGGTGCCCAGGGCCGGGCTGGCCGCTGCAGGAGGTTGGGTGCACGCCCCCACCCCCAGCCCCACCCAGGGCGGCGCGGGGGCTGGGCCCACACTGTCCTGAGCCCCGAGAGAGCCTCGCCCAGACCGCCTTCCAGAGAACTAGCGAGAAAGATGCTCCCAGACCACCGTAAGTGGAACTCGGAGGCCCAGGAGAAAGGAGGGGCTTGTCCAAGGCCAGAAGCTTCCAGCAGAGGCTGGGCCCCTCCCTCTGACCCCCCCCCCCCAGCGAGCTGCAGAGGATTAGTGCCTCCTGGGGCCCATGCCACCTCCCCCCCGCCCCCCCATGAATGCTTGAGCTCTTTATCAGGCTGCTGCCCCAAGAGCGGCTTTGTCTGGGAGCTACCTCACCCAAGAAGGAGCCAAGCAAAGGGCTAACAGGATTTCTCAGCCCTGTCACTCGGGCCATGAACCCCCCTCGGCCCTCCCAAGAGGGATTAACGCTACCTCTCCCCCCTCCGCCCAGGCACCGGCCCTGAGCGCCTCCTGCTACCTCTGGTAGCTGGTCGTTGAGCCGGACTTCAGGCCCCTGTGACCCGAAGGGGTCACGGGTGCCAGGACAGACGGCAGGTCTCCCGTGGGTCGGGCAGCCCTCGGCCCTGCTGTTGGGGGGCCCACGGAGTGGGGTGCAGACAGAGCAGGGCCTTCCGCGCAGCCCGTGGTTGAACCCCCGTTCTGCCACGCCTCACGTGCCGGGGGCTGGCACCTTGGCCGCCTTGACCCTGTTTCCTCCCCCTGACAGCGAGGGCCTCGGTATGGTGTCGATACCTGCTCGGTGTCACCGCCGTGACTGGATCAGTGACGCTCCAAGGATGTGACTCTGAGTGTCACGTCTCGTTAAAGTGGCCTCTGTGCCGGGGACTGGGTTTCCCGGGTCCCGCGACGACAGCTTCCTGAAGGGACCGGAGCTGCCCCCACGGGTGTCCCAGGGTCTTTCCCTGGGCTGGCATCCACGCCGGTCTCCCCGGCGAGGCGGTGGCTGGCCTCCTCTGGCCCAGAGTGACACCCTAAAGGTCCCCTTTGCCCTTTTCCCTCCCACATGGGACCCACGGGGCAAGACCTCTGTGCCTCCGTTACCCACATTCTCCGGGGCTCTGCAGGGCAGGCTGCAGGGATCTATGGCTTGGCCTGAGGGGCCCGGCCGACCCGGCTGTGTGTCCTGTCTCTGAGACTCGGTTTCCTCACCCACAAAGGGGGCGTGGCAACCCCTCCAGTCATAGGTCCAACGATCGTGGCACGGTGCACATGCAGAGCAAGCACTCTATAGGTCTTGCTTCAAACAAAAATAACACTTGACTGTTGGGAAAAGAAACGGGACCCCCGGTCACCCCCCCAAACTCATCCGTGGGGGAGGCTCTTCTCCCGGGAGCTGTGCGTCCACGCTGAGCTCCTCCAGCCCGGCAGCTGGCTCCCCGCCTTCGCTAGGGTCCTTTCTGGAGGAGGCGCCCCCTCTGATTGGGGGGGGGGCCTGGGACCAGCCCCCGGCCGGTGTGCCCAGCAGGAACGTGCAGCTTCCACATCCGCCACAAGCCGACTGGTCACCAAGAGCGCGCCCAGTGCGTGGGGGGACGTGGCAGGTTTGTGCCGGACTTCCTGCTCCCCCAGGGATGAGCCCTGTGACGGGGGGCCGGGACCAGACCCCCAGCACGTCTGAGCCTCCGCTCCTCATCGGTGAAATGGGGAGTAGGGCCTCTGCAAGGCTGGCTGTGAGGAGAAGGGAAGATTTTCGTGATGATCAATCAGGCTGAGTGACCCACAGCCTAGGTGAGGAGGCAAGACAGACTCTCAATTCGAAGAAGGACGGGCTAATGGCAGGGAGGGCCTGCCATCAACCAGGAGGGCCAAGACATTGCCTTGACCAACGAGGAGACAGGCCCAGAGAGAGGAATGGACTCAGGTACAAGGCACTGTGACCAGGGGCCTGGAACAATGACACAAGAGGAGTCCCAAGGCCGGCAGTGACAGTGGCCAGAGCAGAGATGGCAGCACAGCTTCTGAGGAGGAGGGTGGCGAGTCTGAAATGGGTGGGGTGGGCGGAACCATCTAGCAGGTGACCCCGCCCTCTCCACAGTGGCCCAAGGAACTCACAGCATCACTGGGCGACTTCTTCCCTTGTGCCTGGAACTAGGATCACGGGTACAGCCTGTCCTCTCCAAATACAGGCAATACATTTGCAATCCGAAAATAACCCCATGTATCAAAATTTATAGGTGCAGCTAAAGCAGTACTGAGAGGGAAATTTATAGCTTTTAATGCTTATATTAGAAAAGAAGAAAGATCTAAAATCAAAGACCAAAGGTTTCACCTTAAGATGAGTTTGAAAAAAAAAAAAAAGAGCAAACTAAATCCAAAGTAAGTAAAAGGGGCTCCTGGGGGTCCCAGTCCGTTGAGCGTCCGACTTCGGCTCGGGTCATGATCTCGCGGTTCGTGGGTTCGAGTCCCGCGTCGGACTCTGCTGACAGCTCGGAGCCTGGAGGCTGCTTTGGATTCTGTGTCTCCCTCTCTCTCTCTCTGCCCCTCCCCTGCTTGCGCTCTGTGTGTGTCTCTCTCTCAAAGATAAAATAAGACATTAAACAAAATTTTTTCATGTGTTTTCAAAGATTTTATAAGAATCTGTATTAAATTTTTAACAAATTAAATCCAGCAATATATAAAAGGGATACCTCATGACCAACTGAGATGTATCTCAGGGACACGATGTTGGTTTAACATTGGAAAGACAACCAACAAAATTCACCCTATTAACAGACTACAGGAGAAAACTCCTGTAAAAATATGATCATTTCAAAAGATTCAGAAAAGCATTGATAAAATTCATCACCCAACCATGACAGAAACTCTCAGAAGATTAGGTTGGAAGTCAGAGAAGTTCCACAAACTGAAAAAGAGAATCTGTAGAAAATAAGTGACGTAGGGGGCACCCAACTGGCTCAGTCGGTGGTGCGTGTGGCTCTTGATCTCAGGGTCATGAGTTCAAGCCCCACACTGGGCATAGAGTTTACTTTAAAAAAAAAAAATACAGGGGCGCCTGGGTGACTCAGTCGGTAGAGTGTCCGACTTTGGCTCAGGTCATGATCTCGCGGTTCGGGAGTTCAAGCCCCACGTCTGTGCTGTCAGTGCAGAGCCTGCTTTAGATCCTCTGTCTCCCTCTCTGCCCCTTCCCCGCTCGCACACTCTCTCTCTCTCAAAAATAAGTAAAAACCGTCACAAAACAAACAAAAAAAATTAAATACAGAAGGAAAAGAACAACTTATAACCAACATCACCCCCTTTCCTGAAGTCAGGAAAAAGCAGGGGTACGAGTGGCTTTTGTACGTGTTAAAAAGATGACCCTTGTCCCCAAATAGCAAGCCATGGGCTCTGCTGCCCCTGCACCCCCCCACCCACCCACGCAGGTCGCCCAGCACTTGGCTGCGTTTTCTTCCCAAGCCCCCAAAATAAAATACCGTTACCTCTGTGTGCTGGGCCTGCCTGACCGGAGGACCCTGAACTTCACCTACGGGGTGGCATTTGGTTAGATCCCTGCTGCGGCCAAACCCTGGGGCCCTGAGGCTCAGAAAGGCAACCCCTCGCCCTTAAAGTAGAAACCCTTGGGACTCCTTATGGGGTGGCCCCGTGCAGGCACAGGGGGCAGGGGCTGGGGGTCAGGCAGACCCGGCTCAGATCCTGGCCAGCATCGGGACTTCGGTCTGGCCCCTGAAAACCTCATCTAGGGCAGGAAAGGAAGCTGTCTTCCCCAGGCCAGTTCCGAGGCACCACCGTCTGTGCTCTGGGGCACTGGCAGCTACGCTCCCACTCCCTCCACACAACCTACTCCCCTTTTCCTCTCAGGCAGCAAACTCGGGACTCCTCGGTGGCTCCCTCTGTAGCAGGGCCTGGCGGGAGAGAGTACCAGGCTGCGGTCGGCTTGGGGACCGCCGGGGGCTGTCGAGGTGGCACCCTTCGGCGTAGCCTGTCCTCTGGGGCTGCCCTGCTAGGAGCGGGCGTGCTTGGGGGCCCTGGTGGTGCCCCGCCGGGGCCTGGGGGTAGTTCTTGGCTCGCACTGTGCTGGGCTCTTTCCGTGGCCTTCCTGTGACCACCAGCTTCAAAGCGCACGTGCCTTCCCCCAGGCTGAGAAGTCAGAGGGCTGGACGGCTCTTTGTAGAAAGTGGACCCGTATCGGCACAAGCCACAGGTAGGGGACGTAGGTGTGTGACGCTAGGCCAAGCGACACCTGTAGACACGTGCTCGTCTGGGATGTGGCCGAGACCAGACCATCTTTGCTCCAGTCGGCTGTCGCTGGCCAACACCAGATACAGAGGCTCACGGTCTTTCACAGCGTAGAGGTCAGGGATCCCGGCAGGGGGTGGCATTGGCTGGGCTCACTTGGCGGCGTCCAGCTGGCAGTCAGGCTGGTCTGGAGCGTCCAAGATGGCTTTACTCACAAGTGTGGTTCTTTGGTAGCTTGACCAGAAGACTGGACTGAGCTGGGACTATCACCTAGATTGCCTACACGGGGCCTCTCCGGTGCGGCGTCTGGGGATAGTTCGATACCTTGCGTCACAACTCAGGGTGCTCAGAAGGGTCTAAGAGGCCTGTGGGTCAGGGAGGCTCCGAGGCATCATCTGACCTAGACTTCGAGGTCACATGGCATCACTTCTGCCATGTCCTACGGGTCAAGCAAGCTGTGGAGCCAGCCCAAATTCAAGGGGAGAGGTATTAGACTCCGCCTCTCGGTAAGGGAGGGATCACTTTGGAGGGGCTCTTTGGCAAGGCTGTTTTTTTGCTTGGCCGTACAGAGAACCCACGAGAAAGGTGGTTTATCCTGGCCGTGAACATCATCACCGTCGTCACCACCATCACCCTGTGCCGTGCGTCTCTGAGACCAAGGCTGTTGGAATCCCTGTGGAACACGTGAAGAAACCCAGGCATGGAGTAGTTTGCCCAGTGTGACCCTGATGGAAGCATTGGGCCCCGGGTGCAAGTGGTTCTACCCCACGCCCTGCCCACCCGCCTTCCCTTTAAGCACCTGCTCCCGTGGTCACCCCAGAACTCTCACCACGGGCGGCCCGCAAATCCTCACCACAAACTCGCGAGGGAGGCTTTGTCACCCACCAGGTAGAGTCGGGGAGGCCAAGGCACAGAGAGGGACGGCCGGGGTGTGGCTGGAGGCCCGGTTTCCGGCCTCCAACGTTCGTCCTCGTTCTGCCGCAGCAGTCCGAGATGGGGAGCCCGGCGGAAGGGGGGGGATGCAGAGCGGATGCTGGCGGTTCTGTCTACGCGAATCGAGTTAATTGGATAATTGCCACTTCGTGGTGCTCGGTGTTGACACACCCTTGAACTTGGCTCTTCACGGGAGCTGTCCTCTGAGCCTCCCAGAGGCTCCCCTGGATGGCAGGTAGGGCCTCCTGCTCTCCCAGGACAGGGGCGGTGGGGCTCCCGATGGAGGAGAAGGGCCGAATGACTATCCCAGGCCACCAAGCCACCGTGGACGAGGCGACAAGACGAGCCTCGCATCTGCCCGCTGCCTCCAGCCCTGACAACTAAATCACCCCAAAGAGACGTGTGTGATTTCATTTCTATTCCGTCTGCAGGAGGGGGAAAAATCAATGTTTGCTAAATGAAAAGGAAAAAGATCGGCAGGAGGAAAATGTATTTTCAACTTTTAATAGGAAGGAAAGCAGCAGGCCCGTCTGGCCGTGGGGCTCGGCGGGGATGGGGTGCCAGGATCAGTGGGGAACCGTTGGCCCTGTCTGCCACGCCCGGGGTGGCCCCCGGCCTCTGGATGAGCTCCAGCTGGATGCCCCACACGGGCGGCGGTGGGGGCAGTGGGAGAGCAGGGAAGGCGCCCCCCCCCGCTCCCGGGAAGGAAATCAGAGCCAGGCTGGGGCCTTCCTGCACGGCCCACACCCTGCTTGGGCCACAAAGCGCGCCGAGGAGGGCAAGAAGGATCGGGCGTGAGGTGCCCCTGGCGGGAGGCACGCCGCCCACTCGGTCTCCTGTGGCTTCAGATGCCTACGCGGGGGGGCCTGTTTGGGCGACGTGGATTGGCAAGGGTCCGGTGTCACTCGTTTCTTGACTCTGGTGTCTCTTTAGAAAAGGGCGTTGAACTTGCATGTGGTGGGCACAGGGGGGACACGACGGCAGGGACCAGGGCAGAGACGCCCCGTCTGCGGGGTTTCCGGGTTGGCAATTACAGCGGTGGCCGGCGAGCAGGAGGCTGGGGCAGGGGAGCTGTGGTCCGGGGTGCGGGCGCCAAGACTGGAGGGACTTCCCGAGGGAGGGACACCTCTGCGGAAGCTTGTTTTCCGCCGAGGGAGTGCACGAACGGAGCCCCGGAGACCAGGAGGGCCAGCGAGGCTGAGGAACGGGCCGGGCTCCTCGGGGTCCCGCGGCAGGGAGAGGGGCAGGGGGTGAGCCGTGGGCCTCAGGGGTCGTGCCCAGACCCGCCGCCGCCCTCTCTCCGCCAGGAGTCCTCCTCGGGGGCTCGGACACACATCCACGTCGGGGCAGGTCCAGGCTTTGTGGGGCACGAGGCACACACACTTTGCAGGCCTCTTGAAGAAGATCAATCCAAAATCCCGACTGCAAAGTTAGGTCCAGGGCCCGACAAGCAGCCCCTGCGGGTGACCGGTGTTCTGGCTGGGTCTCAGGGGACAGAAGGTCAGCGTAGAGCGTTCCCCCCGAGCTGACACAGTGAGGCAGGCCAGAGCCGGCGAGGACGCGAAGGAAAGGCATCTGCAAACTGTAGAGTGCAGGGCACGTGTGTGTATTTGGTCAGACGTCCCTGTGATGACATTATGCCATCTGCCCGAGATGTGCCCTCTCTCCGCATGTGGTCCTAGGGGGCACGAGTTTGGAAGCTGTTTCCTTTTTAGACAACAAAAAGTGGGGGCAGCCTGGGGGGCTCAGCCAGTTAAGCGTCTGACTCTTGATTTCAGCTCAGGTCACGATCTCGCGGTCGTGGGCTCGAGCCCCGTGTCGGGTTCTGCACTGACAGCGTGGAGCCCGCTTGGGATTCCCTCCCTCTCCCTCTCTCTGCCGCTCCCTCTGCTCAAGCGTTCTCGCGCTCTCTCTCCCTGTCTCTCAAGATAAATACACTTTAAAAAAATAAAAAATAAATAAACCACAACAAAAAAGAGTCATTCATTGAAAAAGTCTAGAAAGCATACAAAAGTAAAGGATAAGAGGCAAAGTAAAAATACCAACAATCTCATCGTAAGTACTTTGGCTTTTCCACTAGTCTTTTTTTCTGCGAATGTATTTATTATATTATATTGTATTATATTATATTGTATTATTACATTACATTATATATTTTATATATTATCTTTATTGTTTAATCTAGAGCTCATGCTATATTTACCATTTTTACACTATTTTTCCTTTTTTTCCCTTAATTTTATTTATTTTGAGAGAGAGAGAGAGAGAGAGAGAGAGAGAGCTGTCAGCACAGAGCCCGACGCGGGGCTCGAACCCAAGAACCGCGAGATCATGACCTGAGCCCGAATCAAGAGTCGGGTGCTTAACTGACTGAGCCCCCCGGGTGTCCTGTACCCTATTTTTTCTAGAAAAATTACATCCTGTGTATTTCCCTGTCTCATTAAATACCCCAACTACTATTTATAACGGTTCCAGTGGGGTCCAGCGGGCAGATGTAATCAACTACTCCCGGAACTAAGGACCTCCGAATGTGCGTCTTGGGTTATCACGCCCTGGCGGTGGAACCCTGGGTCAGAGGTTGCTCACGGCCACCTGCCGCCACATGGCCGTTGGTCCAGCCCGTCCAGCCCGGTGCGGCCAGGAAGGGACCGGCCACCCGCTTGCACCGCACTCTGACAATTTTGTGTGTGTGTGTGTGTCATCTTGGGGTTTTGATCTGCATTTCTTGTACGACCAGGGCACGTGAGTACTGGTTCACATTCGCATCCACAGCCCCGATCAGAACCCAGGGAGATGGAATTTACAAGACCTGGGGCCGTCTGTCACTGTCTTTTGCCCACACCTCCCCCCGGATGCGCATCCGCTGGGGCCCCCTGCGCTGGCAGTCCCAAGCAGGGTCATTTGAGGAGCGCTCACAGGGGTGAGTATTTGTAGGGCCCTACTAGGCTTGAAGGGGCAAGGGGGAGGGTGCTGTGACCCAAACCCAGAGGGCTGGGGGAGGGGCCGGCGTTTTCCTACGGATTTGTGGACGCTGTTTATCACCTGAAATCCCAGCACGGGGGCACGACCTCCTGTCACCCTCCCCGGGGGGGCACGAGCCATCCTGCACCCCATCGGACGTGAGCGGGGACGTTCTTGCCATAGATGCTCGGGGATGCGGGCCTCCCTGCCTGCTAAAGAGACAGTGTCGGGCAGCTTTAAAAATGTCGCCTCAGGCAGAGAGATGGTCCCAAGGCTCGGTGTAGCATGAGTCATGGCAGGGCATTATCGTCGATTTACTTGTGGGGACGCGAAACAGCAATCAATCGGGGAGGGCTGGGGAGGCTGCGCTCGCGGACTCCAGAAAGATTTGGGTTTCCAAGGCAATTTCGTGAGTTCCCGCTGGTGGTGGGCAACCTCCCAGATGGTGCCCCTGCCTCCTGGTGCCTCCCCTTTGGTGGGGCCTCCCCAAGTGACCAACAGGGCCCAGTGGGGATGGCGCCATGTGACTCTGGGCTGGGTAGCGGGACGTTTGGCTGCCGCCCCTCCCTCTCTCTCCGCCACTGGCTCTGGGGGAAGCGGGCCGCCGCGGGGCGGGCACACGCGAGGTCCAGCGGGGAGGAAGTGAGGCCTCCCGCCAACGGCCAGCACCAACCTGCCAGGGAATGCGCGCCCCTTGGGAGCGGACCTTGAGCCCCCGATGAAGTCACGTCCGCCCAGCCGACACCTCGAGAGCCGGCGTTCCCGGCTAAGCGGCCCGCAAATTCCGGACCCCCAGAAACCGTGGGAGAGAAGCAATGGTCATTGTCGTCTCGGGCATTTGGGGACCTAATCTTGTGACGATGGATGACCGGCACAGCGCGTGACCGCAGACCTAGGGGACGGTTGGAAACCCAGGCTTGGCGTCCAAACCCTGGGTCTCTGGGTGCACCCATTAGATAGAAGCACCCACCAACCCAGGGAAAAGAGCTGGGGACTGAGGGTCGGCCATGGGTCACCGTCCTTCTCTGAGCCACAGTCCCCCATCTGTAAAATGCAGGAGCTGGGCTAAGAAGGGCAGCCGCGGGTCCCCGTGGACAGAACCCATCCCACCAGCCCCCTCCAACACCCGTCTGCCTCCCTCGACGCGAGCCAGGGTTACACCGCAACCAGTCCCTAAAGCACCAGGCACGGGACCCGCTCTGCTGTCTCTTTGGCCACATAGGAGGGTGTGGCCCCTGGCTGACCGCCGCAACCCTGCGTGGCTTTTTGCGTGTGTGTATTTTTTAGCTCGCGGCGTAATCCGCGAGCCAAGAACGTCACCCTTTTAACGCGTACCTACAGTTCACGGCTTTTAGCGTATCGAGAGTCGTGCAACCACCGCCACGCATCTCAGACCATCTCCGTCACCCAAAAACGAGGCCCCGTCCCACGTGTAGTCCCCCCCCCTCCCCAGCCCCTAGCAGCCACCCTTCTGCTTTTCGTGTCTGTGCCTTTGCCCGCTCTGGACACTTCACGGACGTCGAGTTACGCTGCAGGTGGCCGCTCGCGTCTGGCCTCTTTCGCTGAGGTGGCGTTTCTGAAGTAAACCCACACGGCGGCGGGTCAGGGCTTCACCCTCCTTGCGGCTGAGCGATAGTCCACTGTGTGGACGCGGGCACCTTTGTTTGCATTCACCTGCTGGAGGACGGCGGCTGTTACCGTCTCTGGCGGCCGTGAAGGGAGCTGCCCCCGGAAGGAGGGACCAGCAGGGAAGCCAGCCAACAGTCCTCTCGTTAGGGGAAATGTCAAGCCCCGCATGTACATTTTAAGGCTGATTTGTGAATTGACCCCCGGGAGGGAGACTACGCCCTTTCAATTTCCAAAAGCACTTCCTGTCCCCGAGCAGAGGCAAGGCCGGCCTGGACGCGGGAGTGCCGGGTTCCAAACCCCCCTTTCCTGATGCTCAAAGGAGGGTGCAGCTTTCCGATGGGCCGGCTGCGGCTCGGTGTCCCCATGGGGGACGGGGGCGGCTCCAAGGGGCCGGGGGTCAGGGAGGGGCCCTTGCCGGGACAGAGCTCCTCCTGACCTGGCCGCGGTGCCCCAGTCTCTTCATCCACAAAATGGGAAGATGACACCCACATCCCGGGGCCGTCAGAGAGGCCAGTGAGCCCATGCTGGGGGGACGCACGACGCGTGGCCGGCGGCTCCGGCGTGCGGGTAGTGAGCCGGCGGGCCGCGGTGAGAAGGAACCGGTGATGAACGGGTCACACGTGAATGAGCCCTGGGATCAGCGAGTGACGGAGCACAGGTTCACCTACGAGTGCTGGCAGCTACCTCTTGTCCTTGCGGCCAGAGTGGGTGCTGGCCTGGGGGTCCCGTCTGCCCCTCCCACACCGGGGCCGGGCCCACGCGTGGCCTCGCTGACCCTGGGAGACGTGGGGGGGGAGGGGGTGGGGAGGGAGCAGACGCAGACTAGAATTCGGGTCGAGGCTGTCGGCCGGCACCCACAAGCCCAGGTCAGGGCACGGGCGAGCCGTCTTCGGCCCTCCGTGTGACACCTCCTCCTGGAGGCCTTCGGGAGTGCCAGAGCCGGGGGGGGGGGGGGGGAGCGGGCCTGCCCCTCTCCCGGGGCGGGGTTCATCCATCTTGGTCTGACCCTATTAAAATGCATTATAAAGGGAAGAAAAGACTGGGCCAGAAGGCGGCGGGGCAGAAGATGCGCTGGTCAGGTTTTGGGTCGCTCCTCTTCCGGGAGGACCTCAGCAGCCAAGATAAAAGGGGCCTGGGGCTTTGTTCTCATGGGCTGGGGGAGGCCGAGCTCAATGGGCTGACCCTGGGGGAAGGAGTCACCCTCAAACCCCCAGCTGCCTGGGCACCCCGTCCCCCGGCTCAGGCGGCCCCGTCAGACCCACTGCGGGAAAATCATCCGGCCGCTCCTGCAGAGATGGGGCTCCGGAACCCTCCTGCCCCCGGAGCTGGCGCCCAGCTGTCTCGTGACAGCCGCCCACGGGCAGGACCTCCCCCAGAGTGGCACCGTGGGAGCTGACCCACGAGTAGCAGTGTCCTGGTGCCGGGGCGGGGGCGCAGCCGCGCAGAAGCAGCCGGCCCCACACGTGCGGGCACTGCCACCACCAGGAGGTAAAGCCACACGGCCTGCTGACGGGCCAGCCCCATAGTGTGGATGCCACTTGCCCCCGGGGGCCCCCTCCTGTGGCCCAGGCCGGGGGCGAGGCCTTTTATGACGGCGCTGGCTTTGACCCTCAAAATCGCACGCTCTGATTTGAATTCTGTCCCTCCTCCAGAAAGGTACGTGGAAGTCCTAAGCACCCCCTCCGCGTGGCTCACAATGTGGCCAGATTCGGAAATGAGGTCATTCGGCGTGGACGTACCCAGTGCGGCTGTGGTCGTGCAGGGGAAGGGCGGGCCCGGGGCTGGTCTGACGGTGGCCGCGTGAAGACAGAGACACGCGGGAGAGGGGCACGTCAGGCAGAGGCCCAGACGGGTGCAGCCCCAGCCAGGAGCATTGGCCGGAAGGGGCAGGACGCATGGTCCCCGACAGGCAGAGAGCGCGGCCCCTGGATCTGGGACTCTGGCCTCCAGAACTGGGACACGCGATGCTTCTGTGGTTTTATGCCGCTGGGTCTGAGGACGCTCACACGGCGGTTCTCCGACGGTTGGCACGACCCGCCAGCATCTACACACAGCCCTGCCCACCCCCCCCACCCCGTGCAGCTCCGTACGGAGCCCAGGGGGGCCCAAGACCAGGCCCTGCGGGATGCAGCAGGACACAGGACCCCTTCTTGTCACAATGCCCTGAGAAGGTGTTCACACAGCAGGGCAGGGGCCGTGGCTCTTGGGTTTGGGAAAATGACACCCTCCCTCCCCCATCCCGCTGTGAAGATTGTGCACAAACAGGGCTTTGCTGGGCCATGAACTCAGTCGGCACACCTGTATCTCAGGGTCAGAAAGCCCAGAGGCTGCCTCCTGTCCCTTCTTAGGTGCCCTGCAGACCCGCAGTCTCCAGGCCCAAAGCTGAGGGTCCTGGATACGTTGTATCAGCAGAGGGGGGCCCTGCAGGCGGGCTAGTCAGGGCTGCGCGAGCTGAGCTCCTGTGGAAGCTTTTCAGGTGTCAGTTGTAACTCAGGCCCATCAGCAAGCTGCGCCTGGGTCCCCTACCCCGGGGACGGGGTCCCGCAGATCGGCTCCTGCACTCGCTTCCCACGTGAGCGTCTCCGCGAGGCCGGGGCTCCCGTGTCTGTGAAATGCTGTCCCTGGGATGGACGGTCCACAGTGCAGGCCCTGCCCCGGCAGAGTTCACACTCTGGGAGGAGGGAGGCGGGGGTCACACCCAACGTGTTAGGGGCGGCCTGAATTCAGAGCGGGGTCCCCCACTGGCCTGGGGAGCCAGGGGAGGCTTCGGAGAGTAAGCGCCAGGCCTTGGTCAGGTGTGCAGGGAAGGGTGTACCGGGCACGGACACAGGGGACGGAGGCTGGAGAAGACGCGGCTCGTGAGAGACAGGTCTCGCTAGAGGGGAGAGTGAGGGGGGTTGTAGGAGGGAGGGGCACGGCCAGGTCCCAGGGTGCCTGGCCAGTCACATGGTACAGTATGGGTTTTTCTCTGAGGGCACTGGGGAGCCACAGAAGGCTTTAGAGGAGAGGAGGAGGGTCACTGTCTGCTATGAACTTCTAGAAGTCGCTCTAGATGCCAAGTGGAGATGGGGGGGGCGGCAGGCACGTAGGCAGAGAGCCCCTCAAGGACTCCGAGATGCAGTCGTGGGGGCCCCCGGGCCGAGTCAGTGGTATGGGCAAGGGGAAAAGCGGACAGGCCAGTGAGAACGCTTTCGGGCTCTGGCTGTGTCTGACCGGCCTGTTCTCTGGAAAGACTCTGCCCCAAATCGGGGACCGGCCACCCCCCGCGCCCACAGGCTGGTTCCTGGCTGACACCCTGTGGGGATTTGGGATTTCGGTCTACACAGTTAGTCTGCCCGGGGTGGGCCACGAGCTTGTGTTTTCTTAGGCCCTGGGACCGCGGGCCCACGGGATGTCCCCAAAACACTCCCAGCAGAGTGGGTGGAGCCCGCAAGGTTCAGCAGGGTCCTCATCAGAAAGTGCTTCGTGTGGTTGTACGGGACAGGCAGGGGCGCACTTGTATGTGCTGCGACTCAACACTGGGGAGAAAGGGCCTAGGAAGAGGCCTTGGTTTCACCGTGGAGGGAAACGCAGGCAGGAACGTGATGATTATGTGACGGCTAATTTTCTGCGTCCCCTTGACTGAGCCATGGGGTGCCCGGATATCTGGCCACATGTTATTCTGACTGTTTCTATGAGGGCATTTCTGGAGGAGATCAACACTTGAATCCGTGGCTTGAGTAAAGCAGATGGCCCTCGCTAACGGCGGTGGGCCTCGTCTCATCAGCTGAAGGCATGAACTGGAGGTGGCTGAGACTAACTGTCCCTGAGTAAGAGCGAATTCTCCAGCGACTGCCTTCATACTTTATCTGCACCTGCTGGCCCACCTTGCAGATCAGATCTGGACTTGCGAGCCTCCAAGCCTTTGTGTGCCGATTCCTTACAATAAACGGTTTCCTCTATCTGTGCGTGTCCTCCTGGCCTGTGTCTCTGGAGAACCCGGGTTAGCGGCACAAGGCCCCCCCACCCCACAGGCTGTCCGGGACGGAAGCCGTTCTGCAAGGCTGAGGGTCGTCCAGGCCTTCTTCCCACGCCCTTCGGACACCGGCCTCCAGGAGCAAGCGAAGCCGGTGTGGCGGCTCCGCGGGTAGGGGCAGGACCCCAGAAGGGACGGTGGTCTTTGATCGCGGCGCGTCTGGGGTCGCCAGCTGAGCGCCAGGCGTCATCACAGAGACCGGCCAGAGCGGGCTGCGCTGTAAACCGGCCCACGTGTGGGATGTGGCTTTGCTCGGGTTTGGAAAGAGGCCGTGTGTGGGAGACAGACCCGGTAAGAGGTGGCCTCAGGCGCCGTGCTGGAGACGACCCTACGGGGGGCCCTCGCTGGTGGTCCTCGGGGAGAGGCGCTTGTCCCACGTCTGATTGCCAAGCTGGGGTCAGGAGCCGGCCAGGCCGCATTTACTCCTCCTCGCCGTGAGCCCCGGCGGGCGGTGCGACCCCCAGCCCACCCTCCTCCCTGCCCACCTAGACTTTCATCACAGACGCCTCTCCCAGAAAGGAGTGACTCTGCCGCAGGGTGGCTCAGACGGCCGCGTGCGACCATCTTGCCGGCCTTGTCTCGTCCGGCTCGCAGCCCGGCACCCGGCAAGCCCGGGGTCAGCGTGTGGGAAGCGGGGCTCAGTGACCCACGTCGCCTCTGCCTCCACCCCCCCCCCAAAACCGCGTTCTACCAGCCTGATCCCTGGTGGCCTGGGGTCTCACGAGCTGCCCCCACCGCCCACCTGGTCCGCCAGGACGGCCGCTCTGTTGGTTCCGCGCATCGAGAACCAACATGCGTAGCTGCGTATCTTCTGCGCGAGATTCCTTTGAAGATTCACACTGCGGCTGAAACCACCAAATCGGGTACGCTGAGCCTCGGGGCACGGACACATCTCCCGCCAGGTGAGGGCACCGCATGAGTTACGGGAGCCAGGCCTCCGGCCAGGGCACCCGCCTCCGTGTCCTGGGGTCAGGGCCTCGGGGATCAGGTGTCTGTGAAAACAATCCCCAGAGAACCACCCAGAGCTCCATTTCCAGCCGGGGCTAGGGTTCCAGAGGTCGCCCCGAGCCCGACACGCACACGATGTATCGAATAAACCCCTTTCCCTCTCAGCACCTCTGGGAGACTGGGGGGTCTTTGTCAGTCCTCTGGTCTGTCAGGACTCCGGTCCTGTTGGCTCAGGGCTGGGGACACAGCCCCAGGCTTCAGCGAGTTTCCCGTCTGTTCAAAGATGGCCTGAAGCTGCCCTTTCCGTCCGGAATGATGTCATTTGCACGTGTGACAGGGCTTCGAAGGAGAAGGGGCCAGAGGGCCTGTGCAGCCCTCCTGCCCCGTCCCCTTGAAAACTCCCCCTGGCCAGGGCACAGGCGTCGTGGGCAGCGTCTACGTGGCCCTCGGCTGTGTCACAGTCACTCTCTGGTCATGCCCACTCTTCCCGCCATGCCCCTTCCGCCGCAGGCCCGCCCCCCCCGCCCCCAGCCCCTGACTCAGCCTCCCGGACGGAGCTCACCTGACTCTCAGGAGGCACTGGCCGGACCCCGCACCTGAGATGCCCTCGGCCTCCACGCCGTGAGTGGCACCTGGTGGCAGGTCCCCAGCCTCCCCGAACCAGCCGCGCGGCTGCACCTACGTGTCAGTTGCTGGAAGGCCCACGTTGCTGGTCTTTCCTGTTGGCTGCTAAGTGCCTCCCGAGGTGCTCTGGGGCACAGACCCCTTCGGCTCGGAGGCGTGGGAAACCCCCTCTGCCCCGCACTTCCTGTTGCATTTGCCTCCCCCAGACACGGGGCTTTGGACTCCGCCCGTGGCACCCCGTGGCCGCCCGTCGGGGTGTTTCCACGTGCGGTAGCAAACACATCTGCTCCTGCTTTGGATCTGGGGGTGCTGCACAGGGCGAAGGCTGCCGTCCGAGCCGGCAGATTCCGGATGGAAGCGGGACGCAGAAACCCACCTGAGGCAAAAGTACACGAGTGGGAACAGTCGCTGGTGATGGGGCTGAGGCCAGGACTCCCCCCAGCGCCCCACGGATCCGCGAGACTTGGGGTGCTGGGGGCTTCTGCTCCTACCTACGGCGGGGGAAGCCCCAGGACCCAGCTCCGTCTCCGTCCTCCCCTGCCCAGCACCACCGCACCCCCTCCCCTGGGGACGCCCTTGTTCCCCGGGCTGCAAGGATCCCCATTCCTTCCGGAGTCAACTCCCCCCGCTGCCCGGTCCCTCCCTGCCTCCCACCCAGGTCTCCTGCACGGATCCTGACGGGCGGATGTGCAGTTTTTAACTTCTACCTGGTTGTGGATAAATCAAGAATCTCAACACAACCACAAAATCCTCCCCCCAGTCTGATCATGGATGTGACCCCCGATGTCAGTGCAAACACACCCCCACTCACTCACAAGCTGACGGAGGACCTGCTACGTGCAGTGGCACCTGGGGCTCGTGCAGAGCGGGTGCCCCAGCTGGGGACGAGCACAGCCTGGGAGCCCCGCAGCCTCCGGTCACCTCCCAGCCCTGCCCCTGTCTGGCCGTGTGACCTCCCTGGTCTGGCTCACAGCAGGTGCTCGATGAGAGAGCGTGGACACATGACAGAGGTGACAAGGCAGCCTGCCCTCCCCGAAGGGACCAGACCGTCTCGTGGGGGCGTGACGGAAGACGGCTCAGTCTGGAGCCTGGGGAACAATCTGGATCTCCCCGCCGGGTGCTCCGAGGAGACGGCGGCCAGCAGGAAGCCAGAGCCTTCCCCCCACCCCCCGCCCCCCGGCAGCTCATACCAAGCTCTGTAGCACCTGTTCGCTGATGCCCCTCCCAGGCCCCAAGGCAGGAGTGGGGACACTGAGGCACAGAGAGGGGCAGCGAGTCGCCCAAAGCCCCCCGGCCCGGATTTAAACCTGGGCCTGTTCGATTCCCGAGCCTACTTGCTCGCTGCTGCTGCCTCTTCTTGGCAGGGACGGAGACACGGTGCCTCCACGGGGAGAGTCAGCCCTGGGTGCCCATCTCACCCCCACCACGGAGCAGGGTTGCTGGCGGGGGGTGGGGGGTGCTCCCGGGCTCAGGCTCAGAGCCTCGGCCCAAGACTGAGCACTTCTACGCGTCGGGAACAAATGTAGCCGGCGAGCTGGCGGGTAGATAGGTCACTGCCTTCTCTGGCGGAGCCTGGGTCCGCTCCTCGGTCAAGGGCCGTGGTGGGCGCCGGGAACTGCCAGGGCTGCTGGCCCTCCTTGGGGAGGGACTGGGGATGTGGCTCCGGGCCCCTGGGTACCCGTGATTCTTTCGTGCCTCTGCCCTTGCCGCATGGATGCCCGGGGCGGAGAGGGAGGCCCCTGGTGGTTCCAGGCTGCCCCAAAGCCCCATCGGAGCCAGCATGCCGCCCCCCCCCCCGGCAGGTGGGGGCCCTACAGGACCCACATGAAGCTGGGGACCCTGAGCCCGGCCCCGGTGTCTCAAGTGCAAACACACAATAAGTGTCTGGACCAGCACGTAGTGGAACGCAGTCCACGCGGGGGAACAGACGTGCTCACAGCCGTCTCCGCAGCCACTTAGAACAAACCCACACACTCGCACACCAACCCGCCCATGATGGCTAATTTCCAGGGTCAACGTGACTGGGCCACGCGGTGTCCCGATATCTGGGTGTGGGGGGGAGGCTTCTGGATGAGATGAGCATCGGAATCCGCCGACGCAATCAAGGCGCTCGCTCTCCCCAGTGTGGGTGGGCCTCGCCCAATCTGTCGAGGGCCCGGATAGAACAAAAAGGCCGGCTTGAGCTGGGACGTTGGTCTCCTCCTGCCCGCCCCCTGGGACTTGCTTCACTGGTGCCCCTGGCTGTCAAGCCCGAGGACCCGGGCCAATGGAAGGCGGGAGGACTTCTTAACCTCTACAATCACATGAGCTGATGCCGTGTACTAAGCCTCTCCCCTCCCTCTCTCTGCACACACACACACACACACACACACACACACACGCTCTTGTGCGGCCACGGATGACGGCGCGCTGGGGACTCTCTGAGTCTCCGTTAAGCCTCCCAGCGAGCGGGGGACACCAGCTCGGCCCCTGGCACTGTCTCATGCGAGATGCCTGGGGCTCAGATTCGGCTGCTCGCCAACGGCAGATCCGGGACTTCCCGTCCCAGGGAGGGGCTCCTCCGAGTCCTGCCGCAAACTCCCAAGGGCCTGTGCTTCACCTGTAGATACTGTCACGCACGTGTGCATCACAGCACGGAGACGGGCCAAAAGCCACGTGGGCCCGGGCCCCTGGGTGCCCCAGATACGCCAGGGTATGCGGGTACACGTGCACCCCCCAGGCCCGCGTGCGCCCCAGGCACGCTCACAGCTGCCGCAGACGTCCACGCGGAAGCCACGCGCACTCGTGCGGGGAGCAGGCCCTCATGCCCCGCCCCTCCCTCCCCGCACAGCGACGCCCAACCCCTGCCGGGAACCGGGTGGAAGACAGAGGCCCACCCCACCCTCTCTCCGTCCCCAAAGCGATGACATCTTTCTGGGCGCCTGCCGTCAGCGGCCAGGCTGATGGATCGCGCCGTGCGATGACTCAGCAGCCGGCAGCCAGTCTGTGAAACGGCGTTCATTCTGCCAGGGTCACCCCGGCGCGTCCATCAGAAGGCGAAGTCGTGCAGCCCCCCGGCGGCCTTTTGGGGAAGGTGAAACGTGGGCCCGACGCAGACTCCGGCTCCGGGAGCTTTGAGGGACAGTCCGGGACCTAGGCAGCGCCCCGGGGGATGCACCCCCAAATCCCAGCTCCTCCAGTGGGGGGGGCAAGGGAGCCCCCAGAGCAGTCCCACCCCAAGAGCGGCCCCAGAGAGGGTCAGAAGGGCCCCCGGCGCGTGCCCTGGGCTCAGCGCGGGAACCATATTCTCCAACCCAAGTACATGCCCCCGCCGGCATTATCGCATCTCCCGTGGGGCATAGGGAAGGCCCACGTCTGATGAACGAGCTGCCGCCATACCCACGACAACAGTAGCGACAGCATCCACCTGTGCTGACCGGGGAGCCGCCCCCCCCCCCCCAAGAGCAGACACCTGGGCCTGACTCCCTGGCTCGAGTCCTGCCCTCGCCGCTTAGCAGCTCCGTGGCCCCGGGTTGGTGATGTCACTGCTCTGTGCCTCAGTTTCCACGTTTGCACAGGGAGCCGATAACGGAACCCTCGCTGAGTCCGCCGGAGGAGCCAAAGTTAACGTCGTCAAGTGTCGTGCCCTAGTTGGGGTGAGGGCCTCCCGGGGCTCGGCGTGCAGCCGAAAACAGGCTCCAATGCAGCCTCGCACCAGCCCTGGGGGCTCTGTGGTCTTTACCCCGTTCTCCAGGCGAGCGGAGGCCCAGGAAGGCCCGAGACCTGCCAGGGGACGTGCCATTCACCCAGGACGCCGGCGAGGGGGTCGCCAAAGCCCCGTGCTTAATACTCACAGTCCAGGATCTGAATTCGCCCCGAGCCTGGAAAAGTAGCCCCAGGGCTACAGCCAAAACCTCAGAATTGTGGGATTTCATTGGTTCCTGGGACAATATTTCTCAGATCAAAGCCATTCCAGAAAAATCCACAGGGTGCATTTGCCCTCAAAAAAGGTGATCATTTGGAGGATTTTGCTCTCTGAACAGGTCTGGGCCACCACCGGCCTGGGCTCCGGGAGGCCCGGCTGCCTGCCCCCAGGCCACCAGAGCCGGCTCCCCGCGCTGTCCTGTCCTGTCCCGCCCCGGGGCTCAGAGAAGCCCTCTGAGTCCGCCCACCGCCCCACCCGGAAGGCCAACACCGACGGACTGCCTTGTTTCCCGCCCACATCATCCACCCGACGTTGCCCCACGGCCAGGAGCCCAGCGATCATGGCCATGGGGCTGCCCACTTCGACGGGTCAGGCCCCGGCACGGCCGCTCGGCCACAGAGTCTGGCCAAGGTCAGTCTGCGCTCTGGGTTTGCTCGGGCAGAGCCCCCTGGCCATCCCAAAGCGCCCTGGCCCACCCTTTCTGTCAAGGCCCCCGTGACTCCGAGATTCTCCTGCAGGAGAAGCCCCCTTTGTCTCCTCTGCCCCACGGAGGGGAAGGGGGCGGCTGTCGCTTCCTCTGGGTGGGGGAGGGCTCGGTTTTATTAATCCCCAGGGACTGAGTCCCCCGCCCCAGCCGGCCTCGAGCCCAGGTGCGTGAGTGTCACCAAGATAAAAGGGACGTAATTAAGTTCCAATCAGCAGAGTGATTTGTTATCATAATGTAATATTCCCCTCCAGCCCCTGGGCCCGCAGATCCGTCTCCGTCAGGCCTGCCCGGGTGGGGGCTTCCGTGCGCCCGGGCTCCAGGCCTTTCCTGCCACCCTGGGCCCAGCTGCTAGAGGACCAACCGCCCGCCTGCCCGCGCTCTGGGCCACACTCGTCCCTCCCCCAACTCCAAGCTGCCCAAGGTGATAATGAAGTCATTTTTCTAAGGAATGTTCACCTGGAAGACAGCCCCGTCCGCACGCCGGCGGCTAATCGAGCTGGGAAGGCAGGCCCAGGGGAGCAGGGGGGCGGAGGGCGGCGGGAAAGGTGGGGGCGAGGAGGGCCGCTGGGTCGCCGTGCTGCCGCTCGGGGTGATTTATGGGGGGGGCTCCCCCCCGGAGCCAAGCCGCTGTCTCCGCCTCTGCCCCGGCCGGAAGCAGCCGCTGTGTCGGAAGGGAGAAAACCCGGGGCCAGACGGGGCCCCCCAGCAGCCTGGCCCCCGGTGGGCAGGCTCCAGCCCGAGCGCTGGGGGTAAGGCGGCGCCCCGTCTCACGTCTGGAAAGCACGCAGGCGCCCCATCTCTGGCGCCCCCTCCAGCATGCACCTCTGGGCGGACCTGGACGGTCCCCTTACTCTCCTCTTCCTAAACACTCGCCGTTCCCACACCTTTGCTCAGTCCCAGCATGGCTAGGAGCCTTGGGGCGGGGAGCCAGGCAGGCCCTGGTTCGTGCCTGGGGGCCCCTGGCTCCCGACATGCCCCCCACGGGGCCATCGCGCCTCCCCGAGCCTCAGTTTCCCCTTCTGAGAAATGAGCACCAACAAGACCAGGGCAGGAGGTTGTCGTGAGGACAGAGAGCCCGGGCGTGGGGCCCGAGGGCTCGGGGCTTTAGTACAATCGAGAGTGGGAGCGGCTAGGAAGGAATAACCCACAGGGCAGCGGACTCCTGGAGGCCAGGGGTGGGGAGGGGGCCTCGGGACAGTTTGTTTACGACTTTCTGCTTTTCTGTGGCTTCCACGTTGCTAAAATGGGTCTGTTGACTCTCGGCGGGGGAAGCATGGGCTGTGTGTGGCCAGGATCCTGGCGGGCGGAGGCGGCCGTGGGCAGCCGCAGCGGGCTGGCGGGTGGGCCCCACCTGGGAGGCGGCCGGGCGGCGTCTCCGAGCGCAGAGCGCGTCCCGGCGCCTCGGCTCACAGGCTGCAGCCCCCGTCGAGGGGAACGGGCTGTCGGGTGACGCGTCGGCGTTAATACCAGCACCCCCGTGCCAGCTGTGCACGTGCCATCTCGAGCCTGGGCTCCGGCAGGGCTGTGCCCGTGCGTCTGGCACGCCATCATCACAAGGGGCCCGTTCTACCCCCGATTTTCTTGGTGCCCCGTGATTCCCCCAACACCCCAGGCAGGTGCATGGCTGTGCATGTCACGGGGATAGGAAATGAGGCCCAGAGAGGCTGAGTAACTGCCCAAAGTCACACAGCTCCGAGGGCTAAAACCCAGATTCAGACCCGAGTGGACAGATCAGATCCGGTCACCCAGCCTCCCGAGGGTGTAGTAAGGGTTCCGTGACCCAAGCTGGAATCCTGTCTGGGCCCCGGCCCAGCACCCAGCGCACCCTTCACTGCCAGAGCTGTTTGGGGACAGGTGACGGACACTGGGCCCCACGTAGGGCTGACAGAGGGCTCGGAGAGACCACACAGACCAAGAGGGGGCTGCCGCTCGGTCAGGCAGGACTGGAGCGGGTAGAGCAGGGGGAGGGAGGGTCTGGAGAGGACCCGCCTGGCCCCAGCAAGCAAGCAGACGAGTGGCCACCCCGAGGAACAGAATGCGAGAGTCCCCTCCCCTTGAAGAATGCCGTAAGGCTCTTTGCGGGCCCCCTCCCAGCCCTGCCCCAGGCTGGACCTGTCGTTAGGGAAGATATCTCCCGTGGCCCGGGGCAGGGGGGCGGTGCTCAGCCAGCCACAGGGGCCTGACTGGCCAGGCTGTGCTCTCCCGGGGGTGGTACCAGAACCCTGCACCTGCTTGTGAAAATTGCAGGTGACCAGGCCCCACCCCAGACCCCACTGGCACACACAGTTGGAGATGGGGCCCTGGAAGCTGGAACCGCCGAGGCCCCAGGGATTTGAGCGTCTCTGCCCGGTGCCCGCAAAGCCATGCCTAGGCTGTCTCCCCCCCCCCCCCCAGCATAATGCCAGTGTGGGGCTGGGCCTTGACTGGGCAGCCTGGAGCCTCTGGGGTGCGGTGCCACGTTCCGTGGGGCCAGCCAGCTCGGAGGGTCCCGTGAGTGAAGCAGGCTGGCTGGTGGGGAGGGCAAGCAGAGAGAGATGCTGAGCCGCACCCCTCCAGGGACTCTGTCGATGCCCACAGGCTGCTGGGGCCGGCGAATCTGGGCGTCAGCTACTGAGGTCTCGATCATACCTCGCTGCGGGATGGCCAGGCTGGCCCCGGCACCGGCTGCCGTCGGCTGGTCGTGGCTGCACAGGGAGGGCTGGGAGCCAGGCTCAGCAGGAGGAGCCGTGCTCGATTAGTCATGTCTGGCATGGGTGCAGGAGGGGAACCTGGGCTTGCCGTGTCCTTCCCAGGGGTGAGCTGTCACGGAGAGGCCCTGCACCCTGCTGACACACAGCCAGGGGCGTGGGACGCAGCTCAGCTCTCCTAGCCCCTCACACGTGGCTCACGTGGCTCCCTTCCGGGTCCTACGGTGCATCCACCAGCTGCCTGTCCAGCTGAGCGTCTGTCCATCTATCCACCTGTCCAGGAAGCTCTAGCCAAGGCCTGTGGGGACAAAGGAGCTAGAGGGAGAGCCGTGGCCTTGCACTGTGGCCTGCCTCCAGACAGCACACGCAGCAACTTAGGTCCCTGCCCTCAGGGACCACCCCGGAGCCCATGAGATGCCCAAGACGGCCCAGTCAGGGTCCTCCTGGCTCCGCAAGGGCCCGTGAGCCCCGGGGGAGTCCACGAGACGAGACAGCAGGAGGGAACGGGGGGTGCAGACACACTTCCTAGGGCAAGGAAAGTGCAGTGGACGCCCGGAGACGGGCACGAGGTCACTGTGGGCACAGGAGGGGTCCCGAGGATGAGCTCTTGGTAATGGCCCTGGCCTCCGGTCAGACCAGCCCGGGTCAAATCCAGCTCCCTCCCACCGCATCCGTGGGGCTGCTGAAATCTCAGCCTCGGCGTCTGACCCCGTGCAACGAAGAAGCTGGTCCCGGCCCGACCGAAGTCACGTGCGCGCACGGTGCGGGGCACGGGGCTGGCCACACACGCGCCGAAAGCGAAGGGAGAGGTCCCCGGCTCCCAGGGCGGTCTCATCTGCTGCGAGAGGCCAAGGCTCGGCAGCCTGGGTGGCCGCCAGCTTGGGGGAGGCGTCCTGCCAGCTCCTGGGTGCAAAAGAGAACGTGTCAGGGAAAGCACCCAAACCCTCGCAGGAGGGAAATAACGTGATCGGCAGGGGAAAGCGGCAGCTCGTGCCAAGATGGTTATAGCAACGCTATTCATCCAGCAAGGAACTGGAGCCCTCCCAGGTGCCCAACAATGGGGAGTAGGGAAGCCAGCGCCCGGAAGGCAGCTGTGCGGACCCTGTGGGCACACGGCGCTCGGCGGAACTAGCAGCAGAGGCAGGGGGTGGGCAAGATGGGACGGGTGGGCAGCCGCCCGAGGCTGGAGGGACGGAGGGCACAGGCAGGGGGAGCCCACGGAGGGCGTGGTGCTTGGGGGCGCCCTGCGCCCCTGCCCTGCAGGAAGCCCATGTGTGCGGCCGCTCTCGGCAGAGCAGGGAGGGGGTTTCAGAGTCCCATTTGGGGACGGAAGCCAGCCGGTCATTAACGGTGGTGCCGACGAGGCCGGTACTCCCACCTCCCTCACCTCCCCAACGGGGGGGGGGGGTGACTTTCCACTAAAAACCAGAGGACAAGGGTCTGGCCCTCGCCTGGCTGGCGGGGCATCCAGGAAGGGGCAGTTGCTGCTTCGTTGGGCAGCGAGGGTGTTGTGGAGGGTGCTCCTCATGGACCCCAAAGATGCAGACGGCCTGGGGCCCTGCTCGCCTGGAAATGGGGGCCCCCCGCGCCTTTCTCCCCGAGCCACCTCCTCCTGTGGGAGCCGACACCTGAGTGTGCCGGGCGAGAGCTGCCTGCGCACCTTTGGCACTCTTGCGCGGGCTGGTGCCCCAGGTGCAGAGGGGGCGGGGCGAGGAGGAGGAACCCAGAACTCCCCACCCCCAGCCCAGGCCAAAGCCAGCAGGGGGGTGGGGGGCCGGGTGGGGGAGACCCTCCCGGAAGGCATGGGCCCCGCAGGGAGACTCAGGAGCCGGTCAGGTGGAAAGGACACACCTGTGCGTGGCCGCCTTCGAACAGGCCAGGGCAGGGAAGGCCCCCGAAGGGACCTCCTCAGGGGGTGGGCTACCGCGGGGAGTGGGGCTCGGGGAGACCGCCGGGGACTCGGCTGTGCACGACGCAGCCTTGAGCAATCGGGACGCCCTCGGGAGCCCTCACAAAGTGCCAGGCCCCGTGCGCCCACCTCACGGAGCCGGGAGGGCACAGAGGAGCCAGGCCGAGACCCGGCCCTTCGTGGGACAGAGAGCTGCCCCTGGTGCCCTGTGGCCATGTTCCTCCAGGACCTGAGGCTTGGGAAGTCCCCTCTTGGTCATTGCTTGATCTGGTTCGCCCTCAGCACCACCTTTTTACAAACCTTACAAATAAGAGAGCTGAGTCTGGGCGAGTCCTGGCAGAGAAGAGTGAGGGAATCGATTCAAACCCACGTCTCCAGCGGCCCCGGTTCCCTGTACGGAAACTCTCTGCCACCGCCCACAGCTCCTGGATCGCGAAGCCCAGGAGGGGAGGGCCCCGGCCCCCCGCCCCAGTCGCGCCGCTGCGCCCAGCGCTCTGCCAGCACCCAGATGGGCACATCACCCTAGCCACGCTTGTCCGCGACTCCCCCGGCCCCCGGGCCGCGGCGCCTCATCCCTCCCTCCTCTGGCCCGGCTGGCCCCGGGGCGGCTCCCCCGGAACCCGATAGAAGGGCTGAGCACGTACAACCATTTTCTCGGATGAATTATAATTTTCCTTCATTTCCCCTTCAAAACACACTAATTAAACAGACATTGTTAAGACAGCCAATTGAAATTCAAAAAAGCATCCTCTTTCCAAAGAACACGTCCATTTCTTTAGCGGCGATTGTGTGCATTGTGGACCCCGTGCACGGACGCACGCACGTGCTCGCACAGACGGGCGCACACGCGCACACAGGCCGGCTTCGGACGCCCAGCCTCACCTGCGCCCGTGCTCTCACGTCCAGCGCCGGGGCTGATGGAGTCGTTTCTTTTTCCCAGTGTTTGGCACGGTGCCCAGGACACAGACCAGCTCAGCGCTGGTGCCGGAGGGACCCTCGAGGAGCCGAGCGGTGACCCTCCTGAGGCGCGGCCCCCCCCCCCCCCCCCCGTTCCACGGGTCCCTTCCCCTGCCGGCTGCTCACACGAGATGCAGCGTCGGCTTCAGGCCCCCATCTCCCTCTTACCTGAGCCCGCACGGAGGCTTCTGGAGCCAGCCTGGGGGGTGGGGGCCTCCACCAGCCCGGGGAGACCCTGACCCCAGCCTCCCGGGTGGCAGGCCAAGGGCTCCCGACTGATACAAACCTCAGCCTCCAAAACCGGGAAGGAGCTGGGCCTCCAGGTAACTGGGGGACTCAGCTGGGGACATCCGCCTTTAAATATAACTCCTCGATTTTTTTTTTAAATCAAAGTGTAGCAAACACACAGGAAGGTGGCTTCCGACAAGGCGGCACTCTGCATAGGCACTACTCAGGCAAGCACCAGCCCCAGAAGTGGCCCCAGAGCCCCCAGCGTCCCCCGCCCCGGCCCCGTCCTGACTCCTAACAGCTGGGATCGCTCTTGCCCATTTTAGCTTCAGACGATGGGTTTTGCTCGCTTGCTACTTTGCGCCCGGCTGCTGTCGCGAGACCCTGCGTGAGGTCCCCGTGTGGTGCGTGGGCGTGGCCCCACGTGGATTTATTGATCCGTGCCATTGCAAGGACGCCTGGGGCCTCGACAGCGTGGAGCCCTGGCGGGCAGGGCCCCGGTGGCCCCCCAGCGCGTGCACATTTGCATCTCCTTTCCGTCATCGACGGGTGACCCCCCGGCCCCTGTGGACAGGCCTGGCACGTGCCCCTTGCTCCCAGTCTCCTCCGTGCAAGGCACGGGGCTCTCAGGGGGTGCCTCCTGCCCCCCGAGCCCTGTCCCCTCTCCCTCCTGGACGTTTCGCCCACCCCTCCTGGCTTGCGGTCTCGCTCACGCACCCGTTCTCCTGGCGAACATCACAGCTGCGCTCTGTCAAAGGTTGGGGGCGAAGTCACGTTCAGCAAGGGGGAGGCTCAGGCACGCAGGGCCTCGCAGGGCACGCGGCGTCCCGTCCCCGAGCTCCTCCAGGGTCCGGCCGTCATGGTGCCCAGAGCTGCCCAGCCGGCCCCCTGGCTGGCGTCCTCAGGCTGAGACCACTCGAGGGGTTCCCACACCCTCTCTGGCTGGGAAGGTGGACGTTCCCAAGCGAGGATCCTTGACCAGGGTGTCAGCCGAGATTCGGAGACCGGTGACTCAGACTCTGAGGAAACTCAGGCCGCCCAACCCTCGGGCTCTCCTTGCCCCTGCCCCGCGCCCTCGCCCCGGAGACCAGAGCCCTGCCAGCCCCACCCACCCAAGGGCCAGGCACGTGACACTGGAGGCGATTCACCCCCTGCGCGGGCAGGGGAGGGGTCTGTGGGCTCCCAGCAGCCCCTTCCTCACGGGAGCCCTCGGTGCCAGTGCCGGGAGGGGCGGGTCCACACAACGTCTCCAGGGAAGAGGGCTCAGGTGCACACACGCCACCCTCCCCGAGGCCCTGTGGAGTCGGACGGCCCCTGGGACGCATAGCACTTCTAAGACAACACCTCATGCTCCTGGGACCCAGCCAGGGACCGTCCCCACTGTCGGAGACCTCAGCTCCCGGGGGCCCAGCTGACGCGCTCTGGCCGAGGGGTTTGCGTGGGCTCCCAGCTCCATCCATTCCGGTTTCTGGATCCCAGGGGAGCGAATCTCCTAGACGGTGCCATTCCCAGGAGAGAGGAGGTATGCGGTGGTGCCCACAGACCCGAGGACAAACCCCACACGGTCCCGGCCCCGGGTCCTGGCCGCAGCGGCCTCCTAGGCTGGGAAGCTCAGATGGCCCCAGGGGCCGGGCCTGGGGGTCCCCTGAAAGAGACCCACCGCACGGCTGGGTTTGGGAGGGCCCGAGCCACCTTCCCCGTCCGCTCTGTGGCAAACGGCAATCCAGTCAGCACTGAGTGAGCGCCTGCTGTGTACTGGGCACGGGGCCTGCCACCGGTGCCGGAAATGCATGCCACACGTGCTCACGTGTGGAAGCTCACGGGGCTGGATGAGCACAGGGAGGGAGGGCTGCCTGGAGGAGGCAACGTAGCCATGCTGGCGGGGGTGAAGGAGGCGCGGTCCAGGTGGGGTGTTCCCACAGAGGAAGAGCTCATACGAGGACCAGGAGGCGGCAGCTGGAGCCTGAACGCGTGAGACAGTGTGTGGATATGCGTGTGAGTGAGTGTGAATGAGTGTGAGAGTGGGTGAGTGTGTGAGAAGGAAGCAGAGGGGAAAGAGGGAAGGGGAGGGGGGAGAGGGAGGGGAAGGGGGAGAGACAGAGGGGAAGGGGAGAGGGGAGAGAGGGAGGGGGAGAGAGGGAGAGAGAAGGGGAGAGGGGAGGGAGAGAGGGGAGAGAGGGGGAGGGGGAAGAGGAGAGGGGAGGGGGAAGGAAGAGGGGAGAGAGGGAGGAGAAGGAGAGAGGGGAGGGGGGAAGAGGAGAGGAGAGGAGAGAGGGCAGGGGAGAAGGAGGGGGAGAGAGGGGAAGGGGAGGAGGGGAGGGGAGCCAGCGGCCACGTAGCCCATCTGTTAAGAGGACCCCGCGGCGGCCGTGGGGCTCAGGGAAGCCATAAATCCCAGGCTCACCCCCCCCAGCTTCCTCCCCTTCTTGAAACAACAGATACAATTTCGTTGGGGGCCGTGCGGACTCCCCGAGGGCTCTCTGATAAAAAGCCACTTCTTCAAAACATCGAACCCAATTCTCTCGGGCGACCACAGGGTCAGGTGTCCCTCCTGGGGACGGAGCGGGAGGCGGCCCGATGTCCAGGTGGGCCCACCGGCCCGTCCGCTGGGAGGAGAGGTCAACGCCGAGGCCTCCTTGAGTCTGAGGGATGGCCGGCTCCCGTCTGCTTGGTCACCGCTAGCGGCGAGGGGCTCACTCCCCATCAGAGCCGGCAGATCCACTCTGGGATGACGCTTCCGGAAGGAACCCTTCCCAGAGCTGCTTCAGATCTGCCTCCTCAGTGTGTTCCAGACCCTGGCCGCTTCCGGGGACGCACCGAGCCGGCCGCTCCTGGTTCGCCTTGGTCGGACTGGGAGCCTGTGTGGTGACCCCCGGAAGCTAGGACCCACTGGGAGACGGAGAGGGGGCCCTCGGCGGGGGCGGGGCAACACTCAGAGGGTTTGTGCAAAGCCCTGGGGAGGTGAGCCCGGCTGTGAGGCCAGCGGGGAGCTGGCCTGACCCTGCCCGCCTCGCTCTTTCCGGGTGGGGTGCTCTCTCCGGCTGGGGATCCCCGCCGCAGTCCTGCCCGCGGGTCCCCCGCGCCCCGGTTCCCCACCTCCCGTCCCCCACCACCCACGGAAGTACTGCCCGTGTCCACCCCACAGGGAAGAGCCTGGGGCCCTGGGGGCCTCCCAGCAAGGGGTGGGGGCACGGCGGGGCCCCAAGGAGATCCCTCAGTCTGTCCTGGCATCTTATTATGCGATAATTAGGCACCTCCTGGGTGCCTGGCCCTGGGTCCTTCCTTCTATGTGTGACTTCAGTGGCCCCTCACGATAGGGGTGGGGCAGTTCATGCTGACCCCATTCCACAGAGGAGGAGACTGACGTTACAGGGGACTGCATGGCCCCCTCCATGGCGGGGGAGGTCCCTGCCCCACCTGGAGGTGAGGCTATACCTCTGAACTCCGGGCTCCAGTCTGGTGAGGCCGGGAGGAAGGGGAATGGGTCACTGCTCAGCAGATTCCAAGGGTCCGGTAGACTTGCCCTTTTCCGTCTGGCAGACGGGGAGCTCCTTGAGGGCAGACACTGAGCGGAGTGAGGGTCCTCGCCTCCGCTTGAACAACTGGGTGCCCTCTCTCTACCTCAGAAGACCCTTCCATGAGAGGGAGGTTCCCGTGAAGATCCAGTGAGGACACAAGGGTTACGTCAGGAGGACCCCGGTGAGGACAGCTGAGGGACGCCTGGCCTCACACCCGCCCCCCTCCCCCTCCCAGAGGTGCCCATCTGGACACCAGTGTGGGCCCGACCCTCATGACGGGCCCCGGGGACCTCTGCCAGCCTCATGCCTGCCTGACTTGAGAACTGGGGCCCCGGCAGGTCAGGCACGAGCGCCCTGGCGCTCCTTCGTGGGGCCTGGGAGAGGCCGAGTCCTTCCCCAGGTCAGCCGGCGCCCGCCCCGAGTAGCCCTTTCCCTCCGTGGGTCCCGCGGGCCTCCAGGGGAGCCGAGCCCCCCCCCCGCCCCACAGGGGGATTCCCCCCTGAAGGAATCCCGTCGGCCCAGAAAGTTTACCTCCTGGGTCGCCCAAAGCCTCGGAATGATGGGGGGGGGGGCCTTTCGTTCACTCCCTCATTCCCTCACTCGTTCCTCGAACATTTGACACCCGCCTGTGCTGGGCTGGGAGAGGCCACGGCAGGCAGGAGCGGCTTCTGGCTCCTGAGGTCTCTGGGCCTCAACCCGTGGCTCTGATGGTACGTGGCGGGGCCTCGGCCGCACAAGCTCGGAGCGCACACGTTGGGGGGCCCCCGCTCCAGACTGGGGGGAATCAGGGAGGGCTGCCTGGAAGAAGTCACATGCAACCTGAGACAGCAAGGATGGGAGGAGCGGTCCAGATGGGGAGGAGAAGGCGGCGAGGGAACGCCAGGCCCAGGTAGAAAGAGCAGCCGCCGTCCTGGGGGCCGGCGGAAGGCAGCGTGGCCAGAGCACGGCGTGGTGGAGAGGAGCGCAGGGCGAGGAGTCTGGGCTCTGTCCCGGGGGCCGTGGGCATCCCTCCACGCCAGGCTTAGTGCCGATGTGGTGCTGCCCTCCGCCACGGCCTGCGGTGACCGGGGGTTCGTATCCAGGGCCATGTGGCCCAGAGACAGGAAATGTGCAGATGAACGGAGGGCTGGGGAAGCAAATAAGGAAATGAAAGGCAGCGTCGGGGCGGGACTCACGCCAGGCCCCCAGGAGAGCGGGGCGCCGGCGCGCACCCGCAAAGATGCCAGGCGTCTGCAGACCCGTGCCGAGCAGTCTGCAGCCCGGGGCGCAGAGACGTTCAGGCCTCGGCAGGCACGGCCTGGCGGGGCTGTGGGTAGTCTTGGTGAGTGTGGCCGGGCTGCTTGCTCCTGGCTGGACACGGGCGGGGCCACACCGAAGCTGAGGCGTCCCTGGGGCGGGGCGACAGTGGGGCCACGCACGGTCTCCTCCCCGCACGCACACCAGACCCACACGAACGCTGGGAAGGATCTCCCCAGCACCTCAGCCCCGCAGAGACGGGATGGGGCTTTGGGACGTCTGCTGGGGAACGTACTGGAAGCAAACTGAGATATTGGTGGGCAGGGGCAGCGTTGCCCTAAATCCAGCCGCGGACCAGCCAAGCTGGAAGTGGCCGTTCCCAGGGGCAGGCGGCCTCCCAACCACCGCTGTCCCTCTCCTCCTGCCCCACGAGAGCGGTCCCTCTAGAGGAGCTTCCGTGGACCCCCACCCTCTTTGTTGTCGGTGACACGTGGGGTGGCCCAGGAGGAGTGTGGAAATAACCTGCTGGCCAATCTAGAACCGTCTAAAGCACCACCCCTTGCCTCCCACCCCGGGAAACCTTCCCATGCTTATCAGGGGGCCTGACTCTGCGGGAGTCCCCGTCCCTCACCCACGCTTCTGCTCTGGTCACTGCAGCCCTCCCCCACCACGGCCACCACCTGCTTGTGTCTGGAGGCTTGACTCACAGCCAGGCCTCCCCTCCCCACCCCGCCCCTCCCTCACCCCCTCTCCCCCCGCCTTTGCTTTCCTGCCCCCTCTGTCCACTCGCTCGGCACCTGTCTCCCCTGAATCATGGCACCGCACGCTTCCTTTTCTTCCTTGTCCCACATCCATACCCCCCACCTGCGTGCCCTGGGCCCCCCCCCCCACATGCATGTGCACACTGCTCACACAGACACAGGAACACATATACACGCCTGCATACGCACACAGGGCACCGTGCCTCCCCGGCCTGGCACCTGCACCGTGCGTTCCTCCACTTAGGAGACAGGCTCAGAGACGCTGGGAACTGGCCTAGAGCCACACAGCTAGTGAACAGCAAAGCTGAGATTCGAACCAGCGCTACCTGTTAGAGATTGGGCGCCACAGCCCGCGTCGTGAGAGAACAGGGCTCCGGTGGTCACTGGGTCCTCACTGGAGCTCCCCCCAGGGTAGAGAAGGAAGGCTTGGCAGGCCTCCCGGCCCACCCCGCCCTCCCGCCTGTCAACACAACATAAAAGCCAATTTAGAAGTAAATAAATTCACTAGGAGGAGCAGAACCTTTAAAAAGGAAAATTGAGATGCCCAAAGGGGGTGTCGAAGTTTTGTCCCATTTCACAATTGAATTGTAAATGTGTCTTGGAGGGAAGGGGGGCCCCCCCACCCCCCACCGGGGGGCCCCCACTCCCCCCACCCCCCACCCCCCACCCCCGCCTTCCTGGGCTTTCCCTCCGGCCCCTCCACATCCCAGACCCCTGCAAACAGGGCCAGATCGGTCACCGTGGGCCCAGGCTTCGCGTGGGGTGGCCGAGCCCCGGGCTCCAAAGGGCACAGCTGGCGGGACCACAGGTGCCCTACCCTGGGCTTTCCGACAGCAGCGGGGTCGCTGCCTCCCGTCCGGTCTCGGCACCACGGGCCACCCCCCCCAACCGCTCTCCCCCCCCCGCCCCCCCCCCCTTGCGACACGTGGCCTCTCCACGGGAGCAGCCTGGTCCCCGCTGAGGAAGAGGCCGGCTGAGGCCACGCCCCCTTCCTCTCCGCGCGCCCGGGGGGGGGCGGGGCACCGCCTGGTCAATTTATGACGAGCAGCACAGGGGCGACGGCGCGGACCCCCGGCCGCACAGGACTGAACGCCGGGAAGCTGGTGACGTTCAGCATCACAAGGACAGCGCGAGCGTCGCAGATGACATTTCCGGACGTCCGTGGCCCCGCGTACCGCACACGCGCTGTCACCCTCGGAGGCGCCACCATCCTGGCGAGGTCCCCACGAGGTCGCGGGGGCCGGGGTGGGGGCGGGGAGGCAAACAGGACCCCTCCGCCGGGGACGCCGGGGCTTTCTTCAGGGGCCACACCTCCTCCTGACCCCTCACGTCAGGCGTCAAGCCGCCCCGTTACTCAGACCCGCGGGACGAGCCCATAGCTAAGGTCACGCTGAGCACACTGCCCTTGGCCCTCGCCCCGCGGTGCTGGCGCCCGCGATGGGAGGGCCGGCGCCGCCTCGGGCTCCACACGCTCCAGCCAGACCCGGTCCGGGCGCCCAGGCCGCACAGCAGCAGAGGGTTCAGACGACACCAGAGCCTCAGCTCTCGACCCCACTCTGAACACCCTCCTCGCGGATTTCGGGGGGCGGTCACCTCCGCGCCACGCAGGAGGACGGCGGGTGGGGCCCAGCTCACGGCCAATCCTGTTCTTCCGGAAAGATCCGGGCTTACCTTCCCGTCTGCCCTGCAGGCCCCTCAGTGGCCCCGCCCCCCGCTGATGCCCATTGATCTCAACAGGCCCAGAGGAGCCTGGGGGGAGCAAAGACGCCCAAGGTCCAGGGCCTTCTGTGAAGACAGGATGTGATGGCTCACATCTGGACGCGGGGCGTCTGGAGGGGTGACCCCAGGCCACCCCCACGCCAGCTGGGGCTTCCTAAACGCTCTGGTCCACCTGGGGGGTCAGCCCTGGGTTCTCCGCTCCCTGAACGCTGCCCTTCTTCCGATGTTTGAGACGCTTCCTGTGACAAGAGCATAAGGGATTCTCTAAGTACTAATGGACGAGTACCCTAGGGAACCCCCCAGCCTGTAGGTCCCAAACCTGAGGGACTACAAACCCATTCTGCAAGCTGCAGATCAGACCATGGAGCAGGCGGGGTAGTTAGGCGGCTGTCCCTTCGCGGAACCATCAGTGACAAAGACTTGCCATCCACAGGTACCCACCCCCTCCTCAGGAATTGAACCCCCCGGAGAAGCCTCCACCTTCTACAGCAAGCATCGCCCTGACTGGTAGCTGGAACCTCGGCCCCTGGGGAGCATCACGGAAGGCAAGAAGCTGTTTATTACAGCCAGGCCGGCCATCTCCACCCGACAGGTGGCTCAAGAGGTAGGTTTTTAGGACTCTGTGTGAAAGTGTGCGATTTCTTACTTGAACTAAAACAGTAGATGAGAAATATCCATCCATCCATCCATCCATC